>NC_061122.1:142350659-142552548 GCF_002878395.1 Capsicum annuum | reverse complement strand
AAAGTAGTATATATATTTAACGTATACATGTGTATATGTTTTCTAAAGTAGTATATATATAGTGTATATATGTTGTATGTATATTATTTAAAGTATTACATATATTATATCATACGTATATATGTGTATATATTTTCTATAGACTCTAAAGTAATATATATTTAACGTATAAATGTGTATATATTTTCTAAAGTAGTATATATATATTGTGTATATATGTTGTATGTATATTATTTAAAGTAGTACATATATTGTATTGTAAGTATATATGTGTATATATTTTCTATACACTCTAAAGTAGTATATATTTAATGTATACATGTGTATATGTATTCTAAAGTAGTATCTATATAATGTATATATGTTGTATGTATATTATTTAAAGTAGTACATATATTATATCGTACGTATATATGTGTATATTCTATAAACTCTAAAGCAGTATGTATATAACGTATACATGTATACATGTTTTCTAAAGTAGCATATATATAGTGTGTATATGTTGTATGTATATTATTTAAAGCAGTACATACATTGTATTGTATGTATATATTTTCTATACACTCTAAAATAGTATATATTTAATGTATACATGTGTATATGTATTCAAAAGTAGTATATATATAGTGTATATATGTTGTATGTATATTATTAAAAGTAGTACATATATTATATCATACGTATATATGTATACATATTTTGTATACACTCTAAAGTAGTATATATATTAAACGTATACATATGCAAATGTTTTCTAAAGTAGTATATATATAGTGTGTATATGTTATACATGTGTATATGTATTCAAAAATAGTATATATGTAGTGTATAAATGTTGTATGATTTGAGTGCTGGCGGTAATCCGCGCGGCCATCCAGACATATAAGTTAATATCGGAAAACCAAACGAAATATATAGGAATTTCATATAGCTTATTGACTGTATGGATTATTGAATCTTTTTACCCGAGAAAAGGGCCTATTAGAATTAAATACCTACTTGAGTTGAGCCTATATGTCTAGCGATTCTAACTGTGAAGGTAGATGCCTTTTTTTTTTTCTTATCTTTTAACGGGCTTGAGAGTCACGGCTTGCTAGACGTAGTCACTAAGTCAATGCCAACAAAAGCAGTACTAACATCGACTGTACCACCATTTCGGAACTAAATCAACAAACTATAGAGAAATTTCTTTATATTTTGATAGAGCCTGGATCTTTCATGGCTACTATACAAGAGAAATTAGATCTTCAACAAAGATATGAAATTACTTAGTCGGACATAGTCACGGCCAGAGAGGGAGAAAGAGTAATATATAGACTTAAATTAAAAGAACTAGTAAATACCTTTAGTGGCCGGATGCAAGGCCGAAGTAATATTTAATAGCAAGCGTTTATTCAAACTTGGAGAGAAATTTACAAGAGAGAAAAGAGAGTACTTTAAGCTCGAGAGAGAAATGAAAAAGAAAAATTGAAAACTTCTGCCTTCCCTGACAAATGAAGACACTTATTTGTAGGAAGAAAATCAAGCTATAAATAGTATTATGGGTCCCACATCCGGGTCCTATGTACAGTGGATCAACTGTGTAGAAATAGAACTAAGTGTCCCATATTCGAGTCCCTTGCCAGTAAATGTATTGTGTGTATCACACTTTATTTTTTTTTTTTAATTGTCTAAGTAATTCTTCAGCTCTTGCTATGGCATCATCAGATAGTGGTTTATCCATGGCGACATGCTGAGAATTCTAAACTTCTTCATTAGCAGTATCATCATTGGTTATGCTCTTCATGGAAAATCTGACTTATCATGGCAATCAACTATTTTCATCAGATTTCTTCGAACTTCTTCCAAATAATTTTCAATCATTTTGATCCTATCTCCATCATGGACAAAGATCCTTCTAGCAATATATTTTAATGATGTATCCTCGATAATATCCTTTCGAAGGGTTATAGAATAATCTTGAATTGTTTTTCTGATAGTATCCAAGAGTTCTTGTCCATACAATATTTTTGTTTTGGGATCCTTGCGCATCAGTTTGTCCTAAAAATTATTATAAAAGACCCTATATAGAGAAGGGATTTGCTCTTTAGTGAATGTATCACACTTTTAAGCTGCCAAATAAGCTTGTAATTGCTCGTATAACGGACTGTCTTCTGGAATATCATCCAGATGAATTGACTGAGTTAATGATGAATATCCGCATTTCTGTGGCACCTTAGAGTTTATCAAACTCCAATTTCCCATTTGTATAACTGGGGCATTAGAGGAAGATCGGTATGACGATCCTGAATATGATCTAATTATTGGGGATGATTTTCCCTTTCGACGGAGACTGATTTTTATCTCGATCTACCCTGACCTTTTCCTCTGGCTATCTGCCATGGTGGATCAATAGCCATACAGAAAAGAAGACAATTAATCAGATATTTCCAAATCATACTTGTCAAAATCTCTGATCTCTTCATAATTGAAGACAAAAAATTCTTCTTCAACCATATCATGGATGATTTTATCAATTATGAGCTTTTGAATGTCTATGTATAATGGAATTATCTTTAATATAGTAATCAAAGTTTTTTCAGTAAGAAATAATGTATAAAAATTCATTTTAACAGAGATATTCTCTAGATAGAAAATCAGGGAGGGAATTATCAATTCCTTTTTTATTATGAATCTCAAAATCAAAAGGGGCTAATTGGGTTTGTCACCTTGCAAATATTAACTTTGAAATATCATGTTTAAAATCTTTATCAAACATATACTTCACAGATTGAGCATCAGTTTTTATCAAAAATATTTTATCATAAAGGTCATCCTGAAATTTAAAACACATTTAACAATGGTTAGAATTTCACCAGCTACCATAGCATATTTTTCTGACTATTAGTCCATTTACCTGAATGAAATCTTATCAAGTATTCAGTTTTATTATGGGGATTAACTTGTTTCAATATTCCACCATAACCAATATTAGACGCATCCATCTCAATTATTTTTTACCAGGCAGGATTGGCTAATGTTACACAGGGTAAGGTTTTAACCTTCTGTTTAATTTGTTTAACAAGATTTGTATGACTATCCATCCATGTTCCTTTATAGTCCTTTTTTAGAATATCATATAATAGAGCTAAATCACGAGATAAATTCTCATAAAAAGGGGAAATATAATTCAAGCTTTCCAAAAATCTTTGCAATTGAGTCCTATCAGTTATAACATCAAAAAATTTAGAAGCAAAATCAAGGGATCTTTGAATACGAGTAATCTTCCCTTGATAGATATTATGTCCTAAGAATCTAACATTTGTTTGAAATAAACACATTTTTGGCTTAGATAGCTCTAAACCATTCTGTATCACAATTTTCTTGAAAATATCAAGATACTTGATATGTAGTTTGAATGTTTTAGAAAATACAAAAATGTCATCAAAATAAACGATGATGAAATCCATATAAGGATTAAATATCTCATTCATTATCTTCTGAAATTCAGAAGGAGCATTTTTCAAGACAAATGACATAACATTCCAATCATATTTCCCAAAAGGCACATTAAAAACAGTTCTATAATTATGCTCTTTAAAAATTTAAATCTGCCAATATCCAGATTTTATATCTAATTTTGAAAATATATTGGCATCATATAAACGGGCTAACAAATCTTTTTTATTTGGGATGGGATACCTAATCCATTTTAAATACTTGTTCAAAGGTTTGTAATTTATTATCACCTTGGGAACACCATGTTCTTTTTCTGTTGCGTTATTAACATAAAAAGCAGTACAAGACCATGGAGATTTGGAAGGTTTTATCAAACCTTTTTGTAACAGATTATCAATCTCTTTTTTGTAAAATTCTACTAATTCAGCATTTATCTAACAAAGTTGTGATTTTGTTGGGATATTATCCTCACAGAAATTTGTGCATATGGAAGAGTAACAATACACTCTTTGTGATTCCAAAAAGCACTAGGGTGATCGGCACAAATATCAACAACCATTGGTTTAAAAATTAATTTAATTTTTCTTGTATCTTAGCAGACTTCATAGTATCACAAATATTCATGCTAAGCAATTCAAGCTGTAAAAAATTAAGATGTTTTTGCTTTATATCAATTAAAGCATTAATATCTCTAGTTACGGGATCTGTAATAAAAGGATAGGATATCTCCTTATTCTTGTAAGTAGCTGTAAATTCTTTTGCATCAATATGAGTATAAGGATAAATAATAGTTATAAAAGGAGTTTCAAGTATAATTGGAGGGTATAACTGATTTTTTACCTAAAAGAAGAAATGCAGTATGCATACTTTATTCTGGGAAATATGAGTGTTTGGCAATTTATACTCTATATCAAGAGCATGTCCAAATGCAGATTTAACTACATGTGTAGTTTTATGGAAATATTTTGTAGGAATTAATCCTTCCTAAATGTAGCTAACGTCAGCTCCACTATCAATCATAGTAATATTAGTTACTGAAAAATGATTATCAATCAAAATAGTGCATTTAATACACCATTTATGAGCAGTAACAATTTGCATCATTCCCCAAAAATAATCATTTTTTAAATCATGAGAATTTTGAATTTCATCCGATTCACTTTCTTCAGAAATTTTTTCTTTTCCTTTAGAAATTTGTGTTGGAGAAATATCTTTCTCAATTTGTGAAATTTTGTGATCACAAATCATTTTATTTTGTTTAAGAGATTTAATTTCTTTTTCAAGTTTTCAACTTCAATCTTTAAATCATCAAAAGAAGTATCTTTACTAGGAGCATAACTCATAGCAAGACGTCTATAAACTTCTGCTATAGAATAAGGCATAAAATAATTGCTATCAGCTGGTTTAGGCGTAAAGGTATTGTTATCAGCAGTTTTAGAAGTACTAAGTATTCAACTAGTAGAACGATTACTAATTTTTCCCATAGTTTCTCAACGGAAACTTCTTTCAAAAGTTCTACCACATTATCTGAAGTAATGGTTTGAATGTTTAAATCTTCAAACTGGGATTGCAAATTATAAAATGCATCATCACAAGTGCATATATCACCTTGGAAATCAGAACAAGCATTAGCATTATCACTATCAAATAATTAGGCAACTCAATATCATTTTTTGATTCAGATTCAGCATTAGGATCAGATTCTGAACCTGAGGTGTATAACAAACCATAAACTTGATCATGCATACATCAACAAGACCTAAAAATTTAAGCTTCTGAAGCTTACAGTTTGGAGCAATAGCCCAAAGTTACCACATCTGTAATACTTAATCTTAGCAAGATCGCACTTAGACCTATTTTTTGCAAATCTAGTAGATTTTCTATAGTCTTTTCTAGTTTCATGCTCTTCTTTTGACCTATATATAGATCTTCTTTTCCGATAAGGCTGCTCACCTTTGGAATATCTAGGGCCTTTCTTCCCAGAAGTGGAAGCTGGTTCAAGTATACCAAACTGGGTACAAAAGTCTCTTATTTGAGTTTTTTCTCTAAGCTTATCAAGCTTAAGTTGTCTATATAATTTTAACTCATTACGCAAGTTTAATCCTTCTTGCAAACAAGATGCGATCAATTGCCCATAGGTGTAATTTTCCCAAGTAAGTTCACCATGGGAACCTCTAAGAGTTTTTTGTATTCTTTCAACAAAAAGCGAAGAAAACCCATCTATAAACTTAGTCTTCCAGTGCTCATACCGACTTTCGGGTAATTCCAAGACCCGACTTAAAAAGGTGTCTTTATACCACCTAAATTCTCCTAGGGTCTTGCATCTAAGCCCATTTAAGAGAGTTAAGATATTTTCATACTGATTGGTAAATCTACCATTAAAATGTTCTAAAATGATAAGAACAAGTGTATAAACAACTTCTTCCCTATTTGGAACTAGGGCTCTTCCTAGTTTACCACGCCCTAGTGTCATAGCTATAACATTAAAAATTGACTCTATTTGATCATTATTTAGAAAATTGTCCCACCAGCCATGAAGTTTGCTAGTAAAACCAGCAACTATCATTTTTACAGATAACTTTATTTGTTCTATTATATGTATGACCAGTGGCTTTACACACCATTGAATACATCATCATGCGATGTACATGGATTGTTAATTGCCTCTCAGTTAGGCCATCAAGCTTCCATTCAAAAATATCGTCTCCACTATAAGACGTATTAGTCTGATTCCAATTCCTTTCCTTTACCAGAACATCTTGAGGAGTGGGTCGCAGATAGTAATAAGTTTGCATGCGGGGTAAATCAACATATCTGGGATTCTTACCCGGCTGATTTTTAATCATTCCTCTGAGCTTATTAAACTTTAATTTGGTTTGATTTTTCAAATCATGAGAGGATTCAACGCTATCAGTGAAAGCATTAGACAAATCAATAGGTCTAATAATTAAACGCGAAAGCATTTTATCAAGAAGCTATTCTAAATCATGCAAAGGCGATTTAAGTTTAAATCCCTCAATATTAGAGGGCCTTTGAATACTGGTTTTAGTCGTCAAGTTTTCTATCTTACTTTCGGAAGAAGAAGCAATATCAGTAGAATTTGGACTAACACTCAATTTGTTTATCAAATTAATTAGCTCATCGAACTTTTTATCAAGAGAAGAAATATGTTCTCCTAAGACTCACATATAAGCTCAAATAATTATTTTAAGAAATCAAATTATTAATATCTGCAATAGTTACCTTAGCAACTTCAATATTAATGAATTTTTGAAATGCTGTAAAAGTAATACCCATATTATTTGGTAATATAAAAGAAGCTTGGGGAGTAGGGTGTGCATCGGTCAGTTCAGTTTGGTTTTACATATTATTGGTTCGGTTTATCGATTTTTGATTTTTAAATATGTAAAACCAATAACCAAACAATAAGATATTTTCTTATTGGTTTTGGTTTACAGGTTTTTGGTCCTTAACGATTCGATTTTTGGTTTAACCAATAAGAAAATACTTATAAAATAAAAATAGTAACAACTAACATAAAAAAATGAAATCTTAATTATCGTCAAAACCTACGCAATGCATTATAGTTTACAAGAATCTTCAAACTTGGATTGAATGTTAGTTAGGAAAAAAATTGAATCCTAATTGTTGGAAGCTATAAATGCTTCAAGCTTTTTATTATGATAATAGCCGAACTTTATATTGTACCTTTATTTCCTTGAATAGGTTAATACTTTATGAATCACTGAATTATGAATTAGTAGTGCATATAATCTACACACACACACACACATATAGAGAGAGATATTTAAATATATAACATAAATAGGGATAAAATAATAACTTAGTGTATCCTTATTGGGTTATCGGTTTAATCGATAACCCAAATCGATACCAAACCATTTACCCAATAATATTTTTTATAAAACCAATAAAAAATTGTTAACCCGATAACCCAATAACATTTTTATCGGTTAGGTTTATCGGTCGGTTCGGATTTTGCACAACCATATTGGGGAGGGTAAACAGTTTTAACAATGTTACCACTATTATCTTGATATGATCTTTCAAGCACCTTAATATACAACGGCAAGTATGTGGTTATAAACCAAGGCACAAAATACATAATTTGATTATACAATGCACACATTTCATAGAATTATTGAGAAATATTATTCATCTTATCAGGACTATAAGTCTCAAAAAACCAAGTTCTAAATTGGTTCCATTTTTTTATCAAAAAATTCTTTTTTAATATAATTTCTTGCCTGGGAGCCAGGACTAAAATTAATCTAGTGTGGAATCATTAAATATCATTTGGATCAAATTTTATTTCAAAAGTAGTAGGAATATCTATATCAGAGATATTGTCATTATCTTGAACAATATTTGTTCGAGGATTAACTTTTACTTTCTCCATAAATCTTATAGACGCTGAGTCAATTGTTTGCAAAGAAGCTGCACGACTTCTAACTGGACCATATGATGGTTCTACAGGAGAAATATGGTGTATATCAGGTAATAATTTAGGCATGGAAAATGAATGTCTATTATAAACCGTAGATCTTTCATCGAATTGAATACTAATCCGACCATCCAGATTTTGAGTCACATGCAATAATTCATTATTAGTTAAATGATCAGTGACTTGATTCGGGGATATAACTGAATTTAAGATCCATGTAGTGGAAAAATCAATTTCGTCCCATTTAATAGGTCTCCTTGTGGTGACCTTAGACCTTGCAAAATTAGTCTCGTCTAATATAGTATGATCCAATGTATCATATAATCTACATCGAGGATTTAAAGTAGTTAATAATCTGTAATAAATTCTATATGACATACAAATAAGTTTAGATCCAGGCACATAATATAACAATGCGTTTTCACATTTAATGTCAAAGCATCAAGTATATTCGCATCAATCAAAGATAATTGTAAATTTGGCTAAGTATTGAAATAAATGATCATAGGCCACAGTAGATTCAATCGAACCCATTAAAGACTACCTGAAATTCAGATTTCTAGCATCTCTAAAAGCTGTTAAAAATGTCTCTGGTAACCCTTTAAGAGTTATTGGTTTAAAAGCAATTTGAACCATTCCAATATGCATAAAGTTATAATGATTTTTATATAAATCAATATCTCATTTATTTAATAAATGGATCGTCTATTCTGACGAGTTTAATGCCAAAGACTGTTTAGTCATCTTTATAATTTGTTTAGAAAGAACTTTATCAAACTAACCATAATCATAAATGGTTTTAATATCAAGCTTTGGAATAGTCCACTTGTTTAAAAGTTAAGATTTTGAGGTATATCTACCTCTTCAAGTCTATGAGTAGGATATAGACCTATTACATATCTATGAGTAGGAAAATTCATATCTATGCTAAAAATTTCTCCCATTTCCATGAGTAGGAAAATTCATATCTATGCTGAAAAATTTAGATCTATTACATAAATACCACGAAAGTTCCTAGGCTTTGATACCAGATTACAGGATCTGAAGGCTGGCGTTAATCCGCGAGACCCTGTATCTGAAGGCTGGCGGTAATCTGCGTGGCCATCTAGACCTATAAATTAATATCGGAAAACCAACTAAAATATATAGGAATTTCATATAGCTTATTGACTGTATGGAATATTGAATCATTTTACCCGAGCAAAGGGCACCTACTTGAGTTGAGCCCATGTGTTTAGAGATTCTAACTGTGAAGAGAGATGCCCACAAATCCAACAGAAGCAATACTAACTTCGACGATACCACTATCTCGGAACCAAATCAACAAACTAAAGAAAAATTATTTTACATTTTGATAGAGTCTGGATCTTTCATGGATACTATACAAGAGAAGTTAGAAATTTAGCATAGATATGAAATTACTTAGCGGGACATAGTCATGGCCATAGAGGGAGAAAGAGTAATATATACACTTAAATTAAAAGAACTAGTAAATACCTTTAGTGGCCGGATGCAAGGACGAAGTAATATTTACAGCAAGCGTTTATTCAAACTTAGAGAGAAATTTACAAGAGAGAAAATAGATTACTTCAAGCTAGAGAGAGAAATGAAAAAGAAAAATGGAAAACTTCTGCCTTCCCTGACAAATGAAGGAACCTATTAATAGGAAGAAAAGGAAGCTATAAATAGTATTATGGGTCCCATATCCGGGTCCTATGTATAGTGGATCAACTGTGTATAAATAGTACTAAGGGTCCCACATCTGGGTCCCTTGCACAGTAAATATACTGTGTGTATCACACTTTATTATTTTCTTTTAATTGTCTAAGGAGTTCTTCAGTTCTGTCTATGTCGTCATGATATAGTGGTTTATCCGTGGCGACAGGCTGAGGATTCTAAACTTCTTTATCTGCAATATCATCGCTGGTTATGCTCTTCATGGAAGTATCTGACTTATCATGGCAATCAACTATTTTCATCAGATTTCTACAAACTTCTTCCAAATAATTTTGAATCATTTCGATCCTATCTCCATTATGGACAGATATCCTTCTAGCAATATGTTTTAATGATTTATCCTCGATAATATCCTTTCGAAGGGTTATAGAATAATCTTGAATTGTTTTTCTGATAGTATCCAGGAGTTCTTGTCCATACAATATTTTTGTTTGGGGATCTTTGTGCATCAGTTTGTCCCAAAAATTATTATAAAAGACCCTATATAGAGAAAGGATTTGCTCTTTAGTGAATCCCAGTTCCGAAGCCCATTTATGAATCCAGGGAATAGAAAATTCAATAAAGAAGTACATTTAGTCAATTTTTTCCAAATTACAGATATGATCTTTATGATATAATTCATTCAAATGTGGAGATACTTTGGTCCATTCTTTGTATAACTTGAGGAATGGATCAGGCAATATTTGGACTATCGGACCATGATAAGCCTACCAATTTATGAACCAGTTAGGGATAGGTTCTGTTAATATTTTTTGCGCATACCTTTATAAATCAAATATGCTTATACGTGTCATTATTATATTAAAGAGCTTTAGTGAAAGCTTGAATGTAGTCCCAATAAGTGAAATTTATCTTGGAACCTTTAAGCAAAATTTGTTTTTCCATCATTGTGGTCATCCTCTAATCTTCGACAGATATAATCTTTTTAATAACAATTTTTGAGAAGTTATAAACATTCTCTTCTGAGTTATATCCAGAAAAGTGCTCGAATTCTGCACTACCTGTGGAAATGAGAATAGTCTCGTAATAAATACGGATTTTATATGACTCACCTAGAATATATAGATTGTCTATCAAATATTTGTGAAGTATCTTCCACAGTTCATTTTGCCTCTAAATCTTAAAATTTTCGACAAGAAATATATTTCTTTGTTTTTAATTTGTTCATCAGACTTGATATCATAATTGTTCTTTTCTTTCACAATCGAAGCAAATGTATCACCTTTTTGAGCTGCCAGATAAGCTTGTAATTGCTCGTATGACGGACTGCCTTCTGGAATATCATCCAGATGAATTGACTGAGTTAATGATGAATATTCGCATTTCTGTGGCACCTTAGAGTTTATCAAACTCCTATTTCCCATTTGTATAACTGGGGAATTAGAGGAAGACCCGTATGATGATCCTGAATATGATCTAATTATTGGGGATGATCTTTCCCTTCCGACGGAGGTTGATGTTCCTCCAGATCTACCCTGACCTTTTCTTCTGGCTATCTGCCATGGTGGATCAGTAGCCATACAACAAAGAAGATAATTAATCAGATATTTCCAGATCATACCTGTCAATATCCCTGATCTCTTCATAATTAAAGACAAAAAATTCTTCTTCAACCATATCACGGATGATTTTATCAATTATGATATTTTGAATGTCTATGTATAAAGGAATTACCTTTAATATAGTAATCAAAGTTTTTTTAGTAAGAAATTATGTATAAAAATTCATTTTAACTGAGATATTCCCTAGATAGAAAATCAGAAAGGGAATTATCAATTCCTTTTTAATTTTGAATCTCAAAATCAAAAGGGGCAATTGGGTTTGCCACCTTGCAAATATTAACTTTGAAGCATCTTGTTTAAAATCTTTATCAAACATATACTTCACAGATTGAGCATTAGTATTTATCAAATTTTTTTTATCATAAAGGTTATCCTGAAATTTAAAACACACACATTTAATAATGGTTACAATTTCACGAGCTACCGTAGCATATTTCTTCTGACTATCAGCCCATTTACCTGAATGAAATCTTATCAAGTATTCAGTTTTATTATGAGGATTAACTTATTTCAATATTCCACTATAACCAATATTAGACGCATCCATCTCAATTATTTTTTGCCTGGAAGAATTGGCTAATGTTACACAAGGTAAGGTTTTAACCTTCTGTTTAATTTGTTTAACAAGATTTGTATGACTATCTATCCATGCTCCTTTATAGTCCTTTTTCAGCATGTCATATAATAGGGCTAAATCACGAGTTAAATTCTCATAAAAAGGGGAAATATAATTCTAGCTTTCCAAAAATCTTTGCAATTGAGTCCTATAATTTATAACATCAGGAAATTTAAATGAAAAATCACGGGATCTTTGAATATGAGTAATCTTCCCTTGACAGATATTATCTCCTCAGAATCTAACATTTGTTTGAAATAAACTCATTTTGGCTTAGATATCTCTAAACCATTATGTATCACAATTTTCTTAATAATATCAAGATGCTTGATATGCAGTTCGAATGTTTTAGAAAACACAAAAATATCATCAAAATAAATGATGATGAAATCCATATAAGGATTAAATATCTCATTCATAATCTTCTAAAATTCAGAAGGAGCATTTTTCATGACAAATGACATAACATTCCATTCATATTGCCCAAAAGGCATATTAGAAGCAGTTCTATAAGTATGCTCTTTAAAAATTTAAATCTGCCAATATCCAGATTTTATATCAAATTTTGAAAATATATTGGCATCATATAAACAGTCTAACAAATCTTTTTTATTTAGGATGGGATACCTAATCCATTTTAAATATTTGTTCAAAGGTTTGTAATTTATTACCACCTTGGGAACACCATGTTCTTTTTATATTGTGTTATTAACATAAAAAGCAGTACAAGACCATGGAGATTTGGAAGGTTTTATCAAACCTTTTTGTAACAGATTATCAATCTCTTTTTTGGAAAATTCTACTAATTCAGCATTCATCTGACAAGGTTGTGATTTTGTTGGGATATTATCCTCAGAGAAATTGTCTTCATATGGAAGAGTATCAATATGCTCTTTGCAATTCCAAAAAGCACTGGGGTGATCGACACAAATATTAACAATCATTTATTCAGAAATTAATTTAATTTTTTCTTGTAGCTTAGCAGACTTCATAGTATCACAAATATTCATGCTAAGCAATTCAAGCTGTAAAAAATTAAGATGTTTTTGCTTTATATCAATTAAAGCATTAATATCTCTAGTTACGGGATCTGTAATAAAAGGATAGGATATCTCCTTATTCTTGTAAGTAGCCATAAATCCTTTTGCATCAATATGAGTATAAGGATAAATAATATTTATAAAAGGAGTTTCAAGTATAATTGGAGGGTATAACTGATTTTTTACCTAAAAGAAGAAATGCGGTATGCATACTTTATTCTGGGAAATATGAGTGTTTGGCAATTTATACTCTATATCAAGAGCATGTCCAAATGCAGATTTAACTACATGTGTAGTTTTATGGAAATATTTTGTAGGAATTAATCTTTCCTAAATGCAGCTAACGTCAGCTCCACTATCAATCATAGTAATATTAGTTACTGAAAAATGATTATCAATCGAAATAGTGCATTTAATACACCATTTATGAGCAGTAACAATTTGCATTATTCCCCAAAAATAATCATTTTTTAAATCATGGGAATTTTGAATATCATCCGATTCACTTTCTTCAGAAATTTTTTCTTTTCCTTTAGAAATTTGTGTTGGAGAAATATCTTTCTCAATTTGTGAAATTTTGTGATCACAAATCATTTTATTTTATTTAAGAGATTTAATTTCTTTTTTCAAATTTTCAACTTCAATCTTTAAATCATCAAAAGAAGTATCTTTACCAGGAGCATAACTCATAGCAAGACGTCTATAAACTTCTGCTATAGAATAAGGCATAAAATAATTGCTATCAGTTGTTTTAGGCGTAAAGGTATTGTTATCAGCAGTTTTAGAAGTACTAGGTATTGAACTAGTAAACCCATTACTAATTTTTTCCCATAGTTTCTCATCTGAAACTTCTTTCAAAAGTTCTACCACATTATCCGAAGTAATGGTTTGAATGTTTAAATCTTCAAACTGGGATTGCAAATTATAAAATGCGTCATCACAAGTGCACGTATCACCTTGGAAATCAGAACAAGCATTAGCATTATCACTATCGGATAAATTAGGCAACTCAATATCATTTTTTGATTCAGATTCAACATTATGATTAGATTCTGAACCTGAGGTGTATAACAAACCATAAACTTGGTCATGCATACATCAACAAGACCTAAAAATTTAAGCTTCTGAAGCTTACAGTTTGGAGCAATAGCCCAAAGTTACCACATCTGTAATACTTAATCTTAGCAAGATCACACTTAGACTTATTTTTGGTAAATCTAGTAGATTTTCTATAGTCTTTTCTAGTTTCATGCTTTTCTTTCGACCTATATATAGATCTTCTTTTCCAATAAGGCTGCTTACCTTTGGAATATCTAGGGCCTTTCTTCCTAGAAGTGGAAGCTGGTTCAAGTATACCAAACTGGGTACAAAAGTCTCTTATTTGAGTTTTTTCTCTAAGCTTATCAAGCTTAAGTTGTCTAGATAATTTTAACTCATTACGCAAGTTTAATCCTTCTTGCAAACAAGATGCGATCAATTGCCCATAGGTGTAATTTTCCCAAGTAAGTTCACCATGGGAACCTCTAAGAGTTTTTTGTATTCTTTCAACAAAAAGCGAAGAAAACCCATCTATAAACTTAGTCTTCCAGTGCTCATACCGACTTTCGGGTAATTCCAAGACCCGACTTAAAAAGGTGTCTTTATACCACCTAAATTCTCCTAGGGTCTTGCATCTAAGCCCATTTAAGAGAGTGTAGATATTTTCATACTGATTGGTAAATCTACCATTAAAATGTTCTAAAATTATAAGAACAAGTGTATAAACAACTTCTTCCCTATTTGGAACTAGGGATCTTCCTAGTTTATCACGCCCTAGTGTCATAGCTATAGCATTAAAAATTGACTTTATTTGATTATTAGTCAGAAAATTGTCCCACCAGCCACGAAGTTAGCCAATAAAACTAGCAACTATCATTTTACAGATAACTTTATTTGTTCTATTATTTGTATTACCAGTGGCTTTACACACCGTTGAATACATCATCATGCGATGTACGAGGATTGTTAATTGCCTCTCAGTTAGGCCATCAAGATTCCATTTATAAATATCGTCTCCATTATAAGATGTATTAGTCTGATTCTAATCCCTTTCCTCTATCAAAATATCTTGAGGAGTGGGTCACGGATAGTAATAAGTTTACATACAGGGTAAATCAACATATCTAGGATTTTTACCCGGTTACTTTTTAA
This sequence comes from Capsicum annuum, assembly GCF_002878395.1. Lineage (NCBI taxonomy): Eukaryota > Viridiplantae > Streptophyta > Magnoliopsida > Solanales > Solanaceae > Capsicum > Capsicum annuum. The sequence continues at coordinate 142,537,497 of NC_061122.1, read as the reverse complement.
TCATTCTTATGAGCTTATTAAGCTCTGATTTGGTCTGATTTTTCAAATCAGAAGAGGAATTAAGGCTATCAGCAAAATCATTAGACAAATTAATAGGTCTAATATTTAAACCAAAAAGCTTTTTACTAAGAAGCTATTCTAAATCATGTAAAGGGGATTTAAGTTAGAATCCCTCAATATTAGGGGGCCTTTGAATACTAGTTTTAGTCATCAAATCTTCTGTCTTACTTTCAAAAGAAGAAGCAAGATCAGTAGAATTTGGACTAATACTCAATTTTTTTATCAAATCAGTTAACTCATCAAGCTTTTTATCAAGAGGAGAAATATGTTCTCCTAAAACTTTCATATATAAGCTCAAATAATTATTTTGAGAAATCAAATTATAAATTTCTACAACAATTACCTTAGCAACTTCATTATCAATGAATTTTTGAAATGCAAAAATTGTAATACCAGTATTATTTGGCAATATAAAAGGGGCTTGGGGAGGGTAAATAGTTTTAACAACGTTACCATTACCATCTTGATAAGATCTTTCTAGCACCTTATGTAACGCCCCGAATCTGGTACTTAGAATGCTACACGGTACTCATGATTCTGAAGAAACACAAGCTAATCCATGATGGATATCTATACCTGAACATTTCATAGTATACTGTATAAATGTAGAAATAAAGGCTGTAAGGCCATAAGGTTTAAAACTGATAAAATAATCTCTGAATGATATGGTATCACAATACCAAAACAAAACCTGAAATAAACTGTCTGAACGTGATAGTCTGAAAAGCCTCTAACTGACTGAACTGTCTGAATAAGGAGTTGATGGGACATGTCCCCAACTAACTCAAACTACTAAAATAAATTAATTTATGAGATAATAAATCAATGGTCAGGTCCTCGAAGGATGAGGACTCACTGCTAAATCTGACTGCTGAGACTGGAATACTACTGATGCTCTGGAGCTCGTGCTTCTGAATCTATGGTATAAAACACCATAGCACAAATGTGTTAGTATGTTTGAATGTACTGGTTTGCATGTGACGTAGGGTGAATGCAAAGGGTTCACATGTATAAACTATACTAACTAACTGAATGACATGAGCGTGAGAATACATGCATGAATACATTATAACTATAACTAAGTTTGTGATAACATGATTACTGAGTTTGAGTACTGATAACATGAGGTACTAATAGCTGTATAACTGAAATAACTAATACTGAGAGACTGTATCTGACAGTCTAGGTTCTGATGGAACTAGCTGAGTTATGTACTGTTCTGAGTTGACTGTATCTGACAGTCTTGAAATCTAAAGATCTATCTGAGTTCTTTTACTGAGACAGAATGACTGTATCTGATAGTCCTGATCTATAACTAAAACTGTGGGAAGTATTCCTTTAACTGACATACCCCTAATAAACTATTATAGCTGAGTTGGGGTCCAATCTGTAACCCCAATTGGAGGGGTGTCAATACCGCGCCACTGGTAAGGACAAACTATGAGTGACCCTCTTCTAACAGGTACTCTAATGATAATGGCGGAAACTTCATCTAAAAAGTTAAGCCACCTCATCTACCCTCATCTAGTAGGTTTGATGTCTCATCCTATGCTGGCTACGTAGTTCTGGAGCACAAGGATTGTTCTAAGAATCACACCCTCTACTAATAGGTGAGTTCCCTTCCTTAAGCTCACCCAGTGCTGAATCCTACTCCTATCTGAATAGATAATAAAATGAATATACTGGACTGAACTGGTCTGAGTTCACTGAATTCCTTTGACTAACGGAATATTACTGAGATCTGATAACTGACTGAGATTACTAAAATCACTGAGAATGCTGAGATTACTAAATTAATACTGAATTTACTGAGTTTTCTTGAATCATGAGACTGAGTGAATTCTATGGATCATGGATTGACTGAGAGTATCTTGAAAACATGACACTGATTCTAGGCACACAACTAAATTTTCAGGTACAAGTACCCACAGGACTCGATAGAAAGAAACTGACAAAGCATGACTTTCTTGAATACATGACCAACATCAATAATCCATAATATAATAAGTTGGAGATTCCATGAAGTACTAGTTCTAAAGCACTACAATGGCTACACATATATCCATAATTCATTGGCTAAAATATTTCATCAAACACTGGACATGCATAAACTTGTACATAAATGGGGATTTCATATTATCATACTAATATGACACTTTTCCATCACATAGGTATTTAATCGAACATATGAGGAACATACTTTGGTTATAAAATCATCAACACATCTAATAATCATGGATACATGAATTAACATGTAAATTTAAGGGGGTGTATCATGATTATTATGCAAATATTCATATACTAGGGTCAATCATTGGAATATGTAATTTAAAACATGAAGCAAAACCCTACAACATCATGAACATGAATTTCAATTCAATTTAAATCATGAACATTCATAATTACACAAATCTTGGATTTTGAAAAGAGATTCTTGAGCTTCATGGGTGAAAAGGACCCATGAATCAATAAATGACATACCTGGGTTGTGAGTTTCTTAAAGTTCTTAGACTTGAAGAACTTGAATTTCTTAGTTTCTTGAAGAAGGATTTGGATCTTGTTCTTGGGGATTATCTTTGAGAGAAAATCCTAATTTGATGTTCTAGATGAATAATGAACTTATAACCTTGGTTAGATATAATTAAGGGTTAAAATGGGTGGAAAAACACAAATCACCTTTTAAAAATAACTTTAAAATAACTAAATAAACTATGCGACGGTAGGTACGACAGTCCATCGCTGGGTCAATAGTTCGTTGGTCCTGGCCGTCGAACCTGGTAGAATAGGGGTTCACCGTGTCTGTTGTGACGGCTTGGGTGATGGTCCGTCGCTAGCTCGATGGTCGATCGGCCTGAGTCGTCGTCCTTAGGCAGAAGGTGGTCTCACTGCCTTTACTGTGACAGCTTGGGTGACGGTCCATCGCTAGCTCGACGGTCTGTCGGCCCCCATCGTCTCACCTGGGCAGTTTTGGCTGCTTTCTATAAAATAGTTATAACTTTCTACCCCGATACCGAATTTGGACAAAATTGGTATTGTTGGAAAGCTAATTCAATTTCCCATAAAGTAAAAAGTGAAAAACTTAAAAATTCCACGTATATAAAAGTGGATTCATTTTTCAAAGTAAGTTTCTAACATACTTGGGATGATTTCATGCTAGGTAGAAGTACGGGGTATTACACCTTAACATACAATGGCAAGTATGTGATTATAAACCATGGCACAAAATACATAATTTGATTATGCAATGCACATGTTTTATAGAATTCTTGAGAAATATTATTCATCTCATTAGGACTATAAGTTTCAAAAAATCAAGTTCTGAATTGGTTCTATTTTTTATCAAAAAATTCCCTTTTAACATAATTTCTTGCCTGGGATCCAGGACTAAAATTAATTTGGTGAACATAATTTCTTGCCTGGGATCCAGGACTAAAATTAATTTGGTGTGGAATCGTTAAATATCATTTGGATCAAAGTTCATTTCAGAAGTAGTATGAATATCTCTATTAGAGATATTGTCATTATCTTGGATAATATTTGTTTGAGGATTGACTTTAGCTTTTTCTACAAATCTTGTAGAAACTGAGTCAATTGTGCACAAAGAAGCTGCACGACTTCTACCTGGACCATATGATGGTTCTACAGGAGAAATATGATGTAGATCAGGCAATAATTTAGGCATGGAAAATGAATGTCTATTATAAACCGTAGATCTTTCATCGAATTGAATACTAATCCGACCATCCAGATTTTGAGTCACATGCAATAATTCATTATTATTTAAATGATCAGTGACTTGATTCGGGGATATAACTGAATTTAAGATCCATGTAGTGGAAAAATCAATTTCGTCCCATTTAATAGGTCTCCTTGTGGTGACCTTAGACCTTGCAAAATTAGTCTCGTCTAATATAGTATGATCCAATGTATCATATAATCTACATCGAGGATTTAAAGTAGTTAGTAATCTGTAATAAATTCTATATGACATACAAATAAGTTTAGATCCAGGCGCATAATATAACAATGCGTTTTCACATTTAATGTCAAAGCATCAAGTATATTCGCATCAATCAAAGATAATTGTAAATTTGGCTAAGTATTGAAATAAATGATCATAGGCCACAGTGGATTCAATCAAACCCATTAAAGACTACCTGAAATTCAGATTTCTAGCATCTCTAAGAGCTGTTAAAAATGTCTCTGGTAACCCTTTAAGAGTTATTGGTTTAAAAGCAATTTGAACCATTCCAATATGCATAAAGTTATAATGATTTTTATATAAATCAATATCTCGTTTATTTAATAAATGGATCGTCTATTCTGACGAGTTTAATGCTAAAGACTGTTCAGTCGTCTTTATAATTTGTTTAGAAAAAACATTATCAAACCAACCATAATCATAAATGGTTTTAATATCAACCTTTGGAATAGTCCACTTATTTAACAAGTCAAGATTTTGAGGCATATCTACCTCTTCAAGTCGAGGTAGATAAATAAGTGGACTATTTCAGAGGTTGATATTAAAATCATTTATGATTATGGTTGGTTTGATAAAGTTCTTTCTAAGAAAATTATAAAGACGAACAGTCTTCGGCATTAAACAAGTCAGAACAGATGATCTGTTTATTAAATAAATGAGATATTGATTTATATAAAAAGCATTATAGCTTTATGCATATTGGAATGATTCAAATTGCTTTTAAACCATTAACTCTTAAAGGGTTACCAAAGACATTTTTAGCATCTCTTAGAGATGCTAGAAATCTGAATTTTAGGCAGTATTTAATAAGTTCGATTGAATTTATTGTGGCCTCTAGTCTAGTTTATTTCAATACTTAGCCAAATTTAAAATTATGTTTGACTGATGCGAATATACTTGATGCTTAGACATTAAATATGAAAACGCATGGTTATAATTATACGCTTGGATCTGAACTTATTTTTCTATCATACAGAATTTATTATAGGTTATGAACTACTCTAAATCCTTAATGTAGATTATACGTTGCATCGGATCAGACTATATTAGTCGAGACTAATTTTGCAAGGTCTAAGGTCACCACAAGGAGACCTATTAAATGGGATGAGATTGATTTTCCCACTACTTGGACCTTAAATTATGTTATATCCCCTAATCAAGTCATTGATGATTTAACTAATAGTGAATTATCGCATGTGACCCAAAATCCAATGGTAAGATTTGTATTCAATCCGATGAAAGATCTACTATTTATAACAGACATTCATTTTCCATGCCTAAATTATTGCCTGCTATGCACCATATTTCTCCCTAGGACCATCATATGGTTCCGCTAGAAGTCGTGCTGCTTCTTTGCAAACAATTGACTCAGCTTCTACAAGATTTGTAGAGAAATTTAAAGTCAATCCTCATACAAATATTGTCCAAGATAATGACAATATCTCTGATAGAGATATTCCTACTACTTCTGAAATGAACTTTGATCCAAATGATATTTAATGATTCCATACCAAATTAATTTTAGTCCTGGATCCCAGGCAAGAAATTATATTAAAAAGGATTTTTTTGATTAAAAATGGAACCAATTTAGAACTTGTTTTTTTTAGACTTATAGTCCTGATGAGATGAATAATATTTCTCAAGAATTCTATGAAACATGTGCATTGCATAATCAAATTATGTATTTGTGCCTTGGTTTATAACCACATACTTTCCATTGTATATTAAGGTTCTAGAAAGATCTTATCAGGATGGTAATGGAAACATTGTTAAAACTATTTACCTTCCCCAAGCCCCTTTTTTATTGCCAAATAATACTGGTATTACGTTTTCTGCATTTTAAAAATTCATTAATAATGAAGTTGCGAAGGTAACTATTGCAGAGATTAATAATTTTATTTCTCAAAATAATTATTTGAGCTTATATATGAAAATTTTCGGAGAACATATTTATTCTCTTGATAAAAAGCTCGATGAGTTAACTGATTTGATAAAAAACTGAGTATTAGTCCAAATTCTACTGATCTTGCTTCTTCTTTCGAAAGTAAGACAGAAGATTTGACAACTAAAACCAGTATTCAAAGGCCCCTTGATGTTGAGGGATTTCAATTTAAATCGCCTTTGCATGATTTAGAACAACTTCTTGATAAAAAGCTTTCTGGTTTAAATATTAGACCTATTGATTTGTCTAATGCTTTTGCTGATAGCCTTGAGTCCTCTCCTGAGTTGAAAAATCAGACCAAATCAAAGTTTAATAAGCTTAGAGGAATGATTAAAAAGTAGTAGGGTAAAAATCATAGATATGCCGATTTACCCCGCATGCAAACTTATTACTATCGCGACCCACTCCTTAAGATGTTCTGATAGAGGAAAGGGATTGGAATCAGACTAATACATCTTATAGTAGAGATGATATTTATGAATGGAATATTGATGGCCTAACTGAGAAGCGATTAACAATCCTCGTACATCATATGATGATGTATTCAACGGTGTGTAAAACCACTGGTAATACAAATAATAGAACAAATAAAGTTATCTGTAAAATGATAGTTGCTAATTTTACTGGCCAACTTCGTGTCTGGTGGGATAATTTTCTGACTAATGATCAAATAGAGTTAATTTTTGATGCTATAGCTATGACACCAGGGCGTGATAACCTAGGAAGAGCCTTAGTTGTAAATAGGGAAGAAGCTGTTTATACACTTGTTCTTATAATTTCAGAATATTTTAATGGTAGATTTACCAATCAGTATGAAAATATCCGAACTCTCTTAAATGGGCTTAGTGCAAGACCCTAGGAGAATTTAGGTGGTATAAAGACACCTTTTTAAGTCGGGTCTTGGAATTACCCGAAAGTTGGTATGAGCACTGGAAGACTAAGTTTATAGATAGGCTTCCTCTAGTTTTTCCTGAAAGAATACGAAAAACTCTTAGAGGTTTCTTTGGTGAAATTACTTGGGAAAATTAGACCAATGGGCATTTGGTAGCAGTTTGTACGCAAGAAGGATTAAACTTGTGTAATGAGTTAAAATTATCTAGACAACTTAAGCTTGATAAGCTTAGAGAAAAATCTCAGATAGTAGATTTCTGTCCCTAGTTTGGTATACTTGAACTAGCTTCCACTTCTAGGAAGAAAGGCTCTAGATATTCCAAAGGTGAGCAGCCTTATCGAAAAAGAAGATATAGATATAGGTCCAAAAAAGAGCGTGAAACTAGAAAAACCTATAGGAAATCTACTAGATTTGCTAAAAATAGGTCTAAGCGATATCTTGCTAAGATTAAGTGTTACAAATGTGGTAACTTTGGGCATATTGCTCTAAACTGTAAGCTTAAAAAGCTTAAATCTTTAGGTCTTGCTTATGATGTGCATAATCAAGTTTATGGTTTGTTATACACCTCAGGTTCAGAATATGATTATTATGCTGAATCTGAATCAGAAAATGATATTGAGTTGCCTCATTTATCTGATAGTGATAATGCTAATGCTTGGTCTGATTGCCAAGGTGATACCTGTACTTGTGATGATGCATTTTATAATTCTCAATCCCAGTTTGAAGATTTAAACATTCAAACCATTACTTTGAATAATGTGTTAGAACTTTTGAAAGAAGCTTCGGATTAGAAACTACGAAAAAAAAATTATTAATTTGTCTACTAGTTGAATACCTAGTACTTCTAAAACTACTGATAGCAATACCTTTATGCCTAAAACTATTGATAGCAATTATGTTATGCCTTATTCTATAGCAGAAGTTAATAGACGTCTTGCTATGAGTTATGCTCCTGGTAAAGATACTTCTTTTGATGATTTAAAGATTGAAGTTGAAATCTTGAAAAAAGAGATTAAATCTCTTAAACAAAATCAAATGATTTGTGATCACAAAATTTCGTAAATTGAGAAAGATAGTTTTCCCACACAAGTTTCTAAAGGAAAAGAATTTTTTTTGAAGAAAGTGAATCGGATGATATTTAAAATTCCCTTGATTTATAAAATGATTATTTTTTGGGAATGATGTAAATTGTTACTGCTCATAAATGGTATATTAAATGTACTATTTTGACTGATAATCATTTTTCAGTAACTAATATTGCTATGATTGATAGTGGAGATGATGTTAGCTGGATTCAGGAAGGATTAATTCTTACAAAATATTTCCATAAAACCACTCATGTTGTTAAATCTGCATCTGGACAAGCTCTTGATATCGAGTATAAATTGCCAAACACTCATATTTGCCAGAATAAAGTATGCATACCACATTTCTTCTTTTTGGTAAAAAATTAGTTATACCGTCCAATTATACTTGGAACTCCTTTTATAAATGCTATTTATCCTTATACTCATATTGATGCAAAAGGATTTACGACTACTTACAAGAGTAAGGAGATATCCTATCCTTTTGTTACAGATCCCGTAACTAGAGATATTAACGCTTTAATTGATAAGAAGCAAAAATATCTTAATTTTTTACAGATTGAATTGCTTAGCATGAATATTTGTGATAATATGATGTCTGCTAAGATACAAGAAAAAATTAAATTAATTTTTGAACAAATGACTGTTGATATTTGTGTTGATCACCCTAGCGCTTTTTGAAATCACAAAGAGCATTGTTACTCTTCCATATGAAGATAATTTCTCTGAGGATAATATCCCAACAAAATCACGACCTTATTAGATGAATGCTGAATTAGTAGAATTCTGCCAAAAAGAGACGGGAGAAAGAGCAATATATAGACTTAAATTGAAAGAACTAGTAAATACCTTTAGTGGATGGATGCAAGGCTGAAGTAATATTTAACAACAAGCATTTATTCAAACTTGGAGAGAAATTTACTAGAGAGAAGGGAGAGTACTTCAAGCTAGAGAGAGAGATGAAAAAGAAAAATTGAAAACTTCCGCCTTCCCTAACAAATGAAGGCACCTATTTATAGGAAGAAAAGGGATCTATAAATAGTATTATGGATCCCAGTAGAAAATATATACACATTTATACGTTAAATATATACTATTTTAGAGTCTATAAAAAATATATACAGATATATACGTATGATGTAATATACTTACTACTTTAAATAATATACATACAACATATATACACTATACATATACTACTTTAGAAAATAAATACACATGTATACATTAAATATATATACTACTTTAGAGTCTGTAGAAAATATATACACATATAGCATACATACACTACATATTATACTACTTTAAAAACATATACATATTAAATATATACTATTTTAATATATAAAAGGTATATAGACATATATGTAGAATATATACTACTTAAAATATCATTTGAAAGTTGAAACATTGTACATACAACCTATATACACTATATGTATTCGTTAAATATATATAATTTAGAGTCTATAGAAAATATGTTACTTAATATAATAATACTTGAGGTTTTGAACTTAAAAAAAATTAATTTTTTCATTATGTGTATATATGTTTGTTATGTTTAATTGTCTATTACTTAGTGTAAAGTTTTATAGTAATATATTAAAACTAAGTATTTAATTCAAACTAGAAATTCAATTTAAATGAAAACAATTACAAAGTAAGGAGTGAATGAATGTTGTATTTTATTGATTGCAAAATGATTCAAAATTTATAGTTTACATGAATGAAAAATCTACAAATTTTGCATCATTTTTTTCGATTCATTCATGTTAATATTAATGAGAACTGGCGTAGGATAGTCAAAATCAATTGGGGAAAAACCATGCATTAGACTTGATTGTGCTGAGTTCTCCCTTGAAGTCATAATTTCTTCAAGATTTTATTCGTCTTTCAGCTCTACCTCCATTCCTTGATTTCTTTGTTCTGCTCTAATCTAATCTCTTAGGGAAACTAGAACATTGATAGCATTTCTCCCCAATGAGTGTCGTTATCTCCAAGCTGTTATCGTACCTAACTAAAAATGCTCTTCGATGCAACAATTGACATTGAAATATTCAATATATCTCTAGATAATATTTAAAGCACATGATATTATCTTTCATTATTCTTCCACCAATTGAATGCGTTGATCCATCGTCTACGATCCTCTATCGGCGTTCGAAGATAATACTTAAGCTTTTCCCGCAAAGTTGTTGTGTAAGTTCCCGCCTCAACGCTGTTCCAAACATTTAAATCATAAAAGTAACCAGAAAAATCACAATGTGCCGGCCTTTTAGAAGATGATGTCTCCTTGAGAGCATGAGGAGTGACAGTAGTTGTGATATATGTCGGTACAACTACATCAAGTAAATCGGCATAATGGTTATATAATTTTTCTATGTAAATATTCATATCACTCATAGCCGTAAACAAATCTGGTTGTTCTTTATCTTCAAATTTAGGTCTAGCATTTATCTCTAAGTTAGAATAAATAAGAGAACTAAAGTAGCACATAGTATTAAATTACATACATGGATTTAGTATAGCACCAACCAAGTAAATAGGGGGAATCGAAAAAAAATATTTTTTAAATTTAGCAAACATAACACTAACAACTTCTTTGTAACCTTCTTTATTCTTAAATTCTTTGAGCAAAGAAGAAATATCAGCTATATATACTAAAATATTACAAACAGTAGGATAATAAACGGCAGAAAATTCAACCGTAGCTATATAAATTTTTTTCAAAAACTTAACAAGATCACCAATTGCAGCCCAATCAGAATCATGTAGCATACATTCAGCAAATGAACCACAAAATTGGTTTAAAGTTATTGTAATAGGAACTTTATAAGCAAGACATGTTTTTAAATAATCATACATAGCATTCCATCTAGTATCACATTTTTCAGGCATAAATATCGGCCTAAGTCCATTAAGTTCGCATTTTACTTTAAATTCTCTCACTCTTTTTTAGATTATTTCCTCGAATAAAGCCAACAGCAAGCCGAATATTTTCAATATAAAGCTCAAAAAATCCAACACCATCTCTTACAATTAAATTATATATATGACAAGCACACCTAACATGAAATATTTCAGGTAACGGCGGAAAGAGTTCATCTTTTAACTTTTCAATAGCAGTCTTGTTGTTACAAGCATTATCAGAAGCAATACATAAAACTTTTCTTTTAATACCATAAAATTCTGCAACTTTACTAATAGATTCAGAAATAATTCTCCGGTATGTCTACGATCTTCATCATACAAAAAAGCTAGAATACATTTTTGCATAACAAATTTACTATCTATCCAGTGACAAGTAATGGTTAAATAATCATTTCTATTAACAACACGACCAAGATCAGAAGTTAGAGACATTCTACATTGAATATTTTTTAACAATGTAGATAAATAATAAATATATTGTGAATGAAGTCTAAAAATATCTGGCTGAAAAGTACTTCTAGGAATACCATTAAGCATATGATTATAAATTGATTGAATATAATGAATAAAAGAATTCGAAGAAGAAAAAGTGAGAGGCAAAAAACCCACAACTACCATTTTTGCTATTTCTTTCTGGTCCCTCAATTTATTATAATACTTAATTAATTGAGTGGTTGTTTGAGTTCATTCTACTTTGTGTTGGCCCACCAATAGCCTCACCACATTTTGCAATAAATAACTCTCTAGAGTAATTCTCTTTTATATGTCTCATTAACGAACCCGTACCCCCTTGATTGCCTCCTCTTTTATGCTCATATACTTGTCGACAAATATTGCATTGCACCTTAGTTTTTCCTTCTATAGGTGTAAAAAATTTCCATGCAATGCTAGTTTTTCTATGAGTTTTAGGGACAACAGGAGGACGAGGAGGAAGATTAATCGATTCAGATCTAAAATTAGCATTTTCTACGGCGGGTGTCTCACCAATATTTTCATCATCTTCATCTAAATTAACTGTATCTACTTTATTTTATTCTTCTATACCGTAATTTTTTTGAGCTTGTGCATAATCCATATCGTGAACACCTACACCTACTTTTTCCTCAAAAGGTTGACTAAGTGGTACCTGAGGCACACGGGTATATCTACTACTTGAACTACCTCTACCGTCACCATTTATTTTTTACTATCACTACCACTTTCAGGATAAATTTTTGACACTTTTATCGAGTTTTCTTAATTTATCCATAGAATAAATCAAACTAAAAAAATTCAAAATACACAAAAAATAATAAAAATAAATATTCAATATTTGATACACTAATTAAAAATTAAAAGTAAGAGATGCAACAACAATACCAAATTTTGGAAGTATCTGAAAGTTGCGGCTTTAGAAAACTTCAACTCGTATTTGTAATATCAAAATTAAAAAATAAAATTGAGCACTCTAGGAGACAATTAGAATATTTGAAAGAAAATGAGATTTGAGAGAATGAGAATTGTGTGAAAAATGATTTGAAAGTGTAGGGTATTTTAAGAATTTTTTTGAATTTAAAAAATAATTTAAATATTTTTTTTAATAAATTGGGCCATGTGGCTTTTGTAGCCTCCAAACAGCTATAAATCCGTTAGGCCCAATGGTCTACTTGGCCCAACGGTTATTTTTGGGATTAAAAAAAATAAAAACTAGGTTGGGCCGAGCTGAGCCGAGCAATCGGTGGCCTGGTCCGGGTTCATTTCGGGACCCAAAAAATATTGGCCCATACTAGGACCAGCAGTCTAGTAGCCCGGAGGCTCATCGGGTTGGTTCAACCTGACCCATCTGACTGGCTTAGCTATGACACATGTTATATGTGCGAATTGTAGGTGATGGTTTAATGTTGTTGAAACCTAACTTATTTTATGAGTGCATTCTAACTATTCCTTAGTATTGCTTCCACAATGCATGTTCAAGGAAAGTGAATGATTATTTGATATCCTAAGTGTTAATCATATGCAATGAAGTTATATGTAAAGCATGTTGGTTATTAAAAGTGTTATTTTTATATTATTTATGGTTGTGATAACTATCATTATTGTGGGATATATCAACATTTGAACATATTTATGGGATTGATTGGCTTAAGGTGTATAAACATTTAATGTCTGGGATATGTTACATGGACAAGAGCTTGTCCCCTGCAGGTCATGGCTAATGGGCGATTGTAAGACCTGTAGTATGTATGTACAAGGTACAAGTGAGTGTGACAGTTTCTTGAGTGAGTTGGGGATTATGTGTTTTCTTTATTATGTTGGTTCCTTGGGTCAACTGGGTTTATGCGCTTAATTTTTAAGTGTGGTTTCTTCATGTAAATTAGGATACATGATAATTGCCATTGTTGTTGTTTTATGGACCCTAATAGGTTTGGGCTAGTTGTAAGAGTGTCATAACTCTCTGTTGTCTATTTACTTATGTAACTGAGACATTATTGGTGTAATTATTTAGTCATGGATTATTTACTTGGAGAGTTTTTGGTAATCATAATTTGATTTGACATTTTCTCCACATTGACTTATATTGACTAAACTTTATAAGGTGTTGAATAAGGTTAATTGTTATGAACTCAAGGTAAGGTTAAAAGGTAGGTGTTTGTGTTTATGACTGGAATTTGTATGGTCGGTTGTCTATCAGTTATTGCATTTAAAGTCGGAAAGATAGGGCATTACGATGTTATTTTTTGTATTGCATAGACTTAGATAAACCTAAAGATGCTAAGGTGATAATGTATAACCGGACAAGTAGAACAAGGTTAAGTAAAATTGTAAGGGTCTTAATTGTGAATTATTAAGGATAGGGAACCTTGGGGATTGAGTATCGTAGAACTAATAGGTGATTATGAAACGGGGTCTAACTTGATGCATAGTGGATAAATGGTGATTAGGGTTGATTATGATAGGGATAGTTAAAGCTAAGGGTCTTAAGGAAAGATTATGACCAGAATCCTTTGGTTAAATAAACCTTAAGTTGTATGTTTTCTCTCTAGATATTTATGTGATACATACATGATTTAGTTCATATTACGATAAATGATTTATGTCCTCAATTTTAAATAATGTTTTAAGTGTTTTCCTTGACTAGTACAATCTTATATCCTCAGCACCTCAAAGTACTAACCACATACTTTTCTCTCGCTACATTTTTTCATAATGTAGGTATCAGTGATATCTCAAAAGATCATGGTCATATATATCACAACTTTTAGTTAGCAGGCGATCAGTTCTTCCTATTCAAAAAATTTAGTGAGTCCTTAGTCATGTAGACTATTCCAGTTCGTGTATATTGCTAGAGATAGTTGGGGTCATGTCCCGACTAACTATACTCAATATTAATAGAGGCTTTATAGGAAGGCAGTCAGATATGTATTCAATTTGTTTTTTTTCTTCAGTTTCTTCATGATAAAACTATTGTATGAAACTTTAGTCTTTTAGTAAAGTTTTATTTTGCCCATTTCATCATGCTTCTTCTTCCACAAAGTGTTTTCTTTCCAGTTATATATATATATATATGTGTATATATATATATATATTGAATGCCCTAAGACTAGCCTTTGAACGTCACACAATGCTTAGGACAATGAGTAGCCTCAAAGCTAACCCATGATATCTACTCAACACTAAACCATGATAAATATACTTAAAACAAAAATGAAAATCCAAATAAATATTCTGGATTCAAGTGGGTGAACAATCTCAACAAAACTCAGTAAACTAAACACCAGTGGAAAGTCATGAAAATCAAACAAACAACAAACAAGTCTTGACAAGCCTCTAAGTATAATGAAGAGCCACTAGGACAGGCCACCCCAGCTTACCCAAACTGAAAAGATAATGTCTTAACATAAAATTCAATGAACTGCTAAAAGAAAACATAATCTAGGTCCCCGAAACATGAGCATCACCAACTGACAGGAGGTAGGAAATGGTGATCATGTCTAATCATGAAGTTGAGGACAAAAACCTAAACGCACAATATGAAACAATGTATCCACACAGACATATATGTGGTCAGTATGTCTTGGATGTACTGAGTATATGAGGGTAAATGCAATAAGTAAAAATTACTATAAATCAAAATTTTAAAACATGCATTCTAAGTGTATACAGACTTACCATGGTCATGAATAAACTGAGATACTATAAAGCATAAATAGTATAGCAAAAATCTGGCAAAATCAATGAGTTTGTATACTTAGTTTTTGAAATCATCTTTCTGTGGGAGATTCTTACAATCAACATAAACCATGTGAGCAAACATGGAGTCTAATGTCTGACCTACATTACGCATGGTTGCTCCATACCTTGCCATGGTATAGAACCTAAATGGAGTGATCATTAAACTACGTCGATTTGGGCAAGGGAGACACTCTCTGGCTAGGACCTCTTTAACCTATGATGACACTTAGTTTCTGGGAATCAGGGTGCATTGAACCTACCCCTCCTAAGTGCTAAATACTACTCCCAAAATATACTAATTCTTATAATACATGAAATTCACCAAAAAGTAGGCGTATAGGCTCATAAATCTGAAAATCAATGATGCTTTTATTGCTAAATCATGCTTATAAGTAAATACACGAATTTCATATCCTGTTTGTGATCATAAAAACTAAATTAAGATTATAATCATATTGTGATATATTGGAATGTAAAATGGTAAGTGTGAATTGCTTGTAAACAAATCGAGTCATGCTAAAAATCATGTACATTTACCAACTCATGGAATTTAATGTCAAATGCTAAAACTCAATTCATAATGTAAATTATGTGAGTAAAAATATGAGTAAACACAAATTTTTGTGCTAAATAAACTTTAAATCATAGGGAATCATCACAATTTCAAAAGCATGTAAAATGGGTAAGAACCCTTATCATCAAATTCGTAAAATTCATGTAAAAACTGAGTTTTGGGCACAAGGACAAAATTTAATCCTTGTTTAAATACCACATACCTAAACTTAGCAAATTTCTTGAAGAAAACTTGAGAGTAGAGCCCTTGAGATGGGAATTTAGGAAGGAACACTTCATTTTTGGGTTCTTGAGAGTTTGGAAGGAGAGGAAATGGTGAATTTTGAGTTATGGGGTGAGGAAAAATGTTTAGTATTAGTTGTAGCACCAATTAAGATGTAAATGACCAAATTACCCTAAGAAAGTAAAGGAAAAAAATAGGATTTTGGCATCGTTGCCGCCACTGGCATGTCACACCCTTATCGCGCCAATCCAGTGGTGTGGCACACTCTTATCACAGTGATCAGTAGGTATAGCATGCCTTTATTGTACCAGGCCACTATTTTTTGTGTTAGGTTGTGCTTTGCCTCCACGGCACAACCTAAATGCGAACCCTTACTATTTTAAAGTTCCATAAGTCCCCGAAGCTTATTTCAAAATTTCTTAAACACTTCCAAATAGCCCCACTAATATTCCTAATCATCATTAAACCTTAGAATCAAATTAAATCCCCCGAGAGCTATCAAAATAAAATTATCAAAGTTATGGGTCTTAACTTTATCTCCACCTTGGGACTATTCATCCTCGAGTGATAGTTAGGATGAGGAACGATCTATCTTATGGGTGCATTAGGTCAAGGTCTGAATTTTATTATGCCATGCAACTGAAAATACTCACCCTAAGAGCATGCATACAACTAAAATGACTAACTACATAAGAAATTCATAGGTTGGATTGATATAAATAAGCATGTCAGTGAAGAGAATATGTTTGGAGGGAATTCTTACCTCATCCTGACTCAGTGCTTGGGGTAAATTGATGAGGATATTGATTCATCATGTTTACCTCTACTTCTCACGTTTCTCTCTCAACCAACTGATTTCTCCATAAAACTTTAACTGAAGCCACTTCCTTGTTTCTTAATCTTCGAACTTGACCACCAAGAATTTCAACTGGGATCTCCTCATAGAACAAACTATATTTCGCCCAAATACTTTCTATAGGCAACACTAAGGATGGTTCTCCAATACATTTCTTTAACATGGACATATGGAAAATTGGGTGGACAACAGCTAACTCCTATGAAAGATCTAACTCATAAGCGACATCTCTAATGCACCTTAAGATCTCATAAGAACTAATATACCGGGGACTGAGCTTCCCTTTCTTTCCAAACCCCATCACTCCTTTGTGAGTGTGACCTTCAAAAATACCCAATCACTAATTGCAAAATTTAGTTCTCTCCTCATAACATCTACATATAATTTCTAATGACTTTGAGTGATTTTCAACATCTCATGAATTAGTTGAACCTTCTCCATTACTTCGAGGACAAAATATGGCCCAATCAAGGTAGCCTCTACAATTTTAAACCATCCTATAGTGAATCTAAAACTATGCCCATATAAAGCTTTGAATGCAGCCATTTGAATTCTAGCATGGTAAATGTTATTATAAGAAAACTCAATTAGGGGTAGACAATCATCACAATTCCCTTTGAAGTAAGTCACATAAGCTCTCAATATGTCTTTTAGAGTTTGGATAGTGTTCTTGTCCTGACCATCTCTCTAAGGGTGGTAATGGTACTAAGCTTCACTTTTGTACAAGACCCTTTTGGAATGACTGCCAAAATTGAAAAGTAAACTGAGTACCTCGGTCTGATATGGTGGATAGAGAAATCCTTTAGAGCCTTACTAACTCATTAATATACAACTTGGCATAATATCCAGCCATATCTGAGGTCTTAACTGGTAAGAAATAAGTTGACTTGGTCATTCAATCAACAATGACCCAAATCAAATCATATTGATGCCTAGTGTGATGAAGTCCCATGATAAAATCCATATTCATAAACTCCCATATCCGAGTAGGGACACCAATATATTGCATCGTACTTCCTAGTCTTTGATGCTCAACTTTCTTTTGCTGACAAATTGGACACTTATCTACTAACCTTTCTATGTCCCTCTTTATATCATTCCACCAATAGACTTCTACAGATCACTGTATATCACCATCAACATTGGGAACACACAGACGACCCTGCTAGTGAAGAATATCATATTCCTCTATGGCAAAAAACTTTACCTTTTGCTGATGAATTGCATCCATTAACTAATAAGTATAGGATCATCACACCATTTTCCTTCACCGCTGCTATAAGAGTTGACTTTAAACCATTTAGAACCATAAATGCACCATCATCTATATCACACAAACAAACTCCCAATTGAGCTAATCTATGAACTTCTTTACCCAACTTATTTTTTTCTTTTTCAACATGGGCTACATTGCCCATAGACAATCTACTAAAAGTATCAGCCACCATATTTGCTTTACTCGGTAGGTAGATCATTTTTATATCATAATACTTTAGCAACTCCAACCACCTTCTGACAAACATATTGGAGATTCTAATTATCAGTGAGAACATCTACATGCACTCCATATAAATAATGTCTTACAACTATTGCTAATTATGAATCATGAGTCATATAATTTTTCTCATGATTTTTAAGTTGTATAGAGGCATAAGCTATCACTCTTCTATTTTTCATCAAAACATATACTAACCCAACTTTAGAGGCATCATAGTACACAACAAATCCATCTAGCAAATCTAATGTTGGTGCTGAAGTCAATCTATCCTTCAACTCTTAACAACTTTTCTTGCACTTATCAAACCATTAGAACTTCATTTTCTTCTATGTCAACTTGGTCAACAGTGTAACTATTAAGGAAAAACCCTAAAAAAACCTTCCTCTAATAGTCATATAAAATCATAAAGCTCCTAATGTCGGATGGAGTAATGGGCCTAGGCAAGCACTTCACTGTTTCTATTTTTTGAGGGTCTATATGAATACCTTCACCTAAAATTTCATGTCCCAAAAAGGTGATGGACTCTAACCAAAATTCACACTTACTAAATTTTGCAAATAATTTGCGATCTTTAAGGGTCTGCAACCTTATTGTCAAATGGTCTGCATGCTCCTCCTCACTCTGAGAATAGGCAAGTATGTCATCTATGAAAACAATAGCGAACATGTGTAAATAATGCTTGAAATACCTATTCATTAAGTCCATAAAAGCTATAGTATCATTTCTTTGTCCAAAATATATAACCAAAAACTCAAAGTTCCCATATCAAGTTTTAAAGGTAATCTTCGGGATGTCATATTCACTAACTTTTAACAGACAATATCCTAACCTGAGATCAATTTTTAAAAACCAATGGTCCCCCTGATACTGGTCAAATAAGTCATCAATTCTAGGGTTAGGGTACGTATTCTTAATGGTGACCTTGTTTAGCTATCAATAATCTGTACATATTTTAAGAGTACCATTATTTTTGCACATGAATAGGACTGGAACATCCCACGGAGAAATGCTGGGTCAAATAAACCCTTTATCTAAGAGGTACCCTTGTTTACCCTTAAGTTTTGCCGAAGTCATTCGGTAAGAAGGAATAAAGATTGGCTAGGTATCCAAAAGAAGATTAATCCTAAATTTGATTTCTCTATTGGGAGGTACTCTAGGTAGATCCTCTGGGAAGACTTTAGGAAACTTAATAAGTACTTGAACCGACTGGAGGGTTAGGGGCTCAAACTTATTTACTTTAACCCAAACTAGGTGATAGATACATCCTTTAGATACCAACTTTATAGGCTTAAGATAGGAGATGAATTGACCTTTAGGAGTTATGGAACTACACTCCCACTTGAGGACTGACTTAGTAGGAAACTAAAATTTTACAATTTAAGTACGCTAATCAACTGAAGCATAACATGAATGAAGCCAATCTATGCAAATGATGACATCAAAATTAGTTAACTCTAGTTCTATTAAATCTGTCAAGGTGACCTTATAAAGGACCACAATAGGTCACTTTCTATAGACTCATCTAGAAATAATTAACCCTTCGATGGGGGTGGAAATTATAAAAAGATCAGAAAGACTTCTGGGATATACCCTAAAATTTGCAACAATGAGTGGGGTTACAAAGAGAGGTTTGACCCTAGATCTAACAACACATAAGCATCAAGGTAAGAAACAAAAAGCATACTAATGACCACATCTAGAGATATCTCCTACTCTTAGCGGGAAGATAAAGTAGAAAACTGGTTTTGACACTGACCACCGTAAATACTAGATGATTTGCCTTGCTGCAGAGCTGGGCAGCCTGACTGAGTTGCTGAAGTGGTGGACTAAGCCTGAGGGAGAGCATCTCTATCACCATGATTAGTCAATGGGAACTTATTCAACCTATGTACTGTCTTACTACAACCATAAAAACCATCTCTAACCATCATGCACTCACTAGGATGATTTCTACCACACTTTTTACATGTTGGATTAGTTCATCCCCAAGAAATTCTACCCTTATATCTAGTGGTCGATTCCCTACCCACTATTTTTACTTAGTCCTGAGCATGGGAATACTAGCTAAGGATGGTGCAAAAGTGGACAAGTGACTCTAAAATTAAGAATGATTTCCCCTTCTTAAATTATGCTGACCATATTAAAATGCCTGGTCCTAGTCTTTTTGGTTTCCCTTTCTCGATCCTTGAATTTCTCAGGCTTAATATACTGAACATGGGTTATTAATCAAGCAGTATCTATGTTCCCAATCATCATGGAAGTCCTACATTTCTTGACCATAAATTTAGACCCCCTAGTGACAAACTTACTCATATGAGCCCTGGAATTCGACAACTCCTCTAGTGCATACTTAGAAATCTGTGTTAACTTGAGGAAGTATTCTTTTACTAACATAGAATCCTTTCTAAGGTTCATGAATCACTCTACCTTTGCCTCACTCATTTTATGAGGAAAGAACCTATCTAGGAAAGTTGTATGAAATATATTCCAACTTATTAGAGCTGCATTATCACCTCTGCCTTCCTTAGTTTATCTCAGTAGTTGGAGTTAGTTGGGAACATGTCCCATCAACTCCTTATTTAGACATTCAGTCAGTTAGAGGCTTTTTAGACTACAGTATGTTCAGACAATTTATTTTTGTTCATGTTTTGGTATTGATATACTGTACTTTCAGTTATTATGTTTTATCTGTTTTGAACCTTACGACATGTTTTAGTCTATTATTTTTATATTTTTACATGATATTATATAGTATATAGGTACAAATATTAGTCATGGGTTAGATTGTGGTCCTTCGGGGTCATAAGCATCGGGTAGTATTCTGGGTACCAGATTTGGGATGTTATAAACTTGCTATCAGAGCCTAAGGTTCAATAGTGTTCTAGGAAGTCTGAAAGTCACATCTAGTAGAGTCTTGTACATGGGTGTATTGCGCGCTACACTTATATGTAGGAGGCTATAAGATGTTTAGGAACAGTTTCCTATTTTTCAGTATTCATATCATGCCGGTGAGCATAATCTCAAGTTAATCTCTCAGTTTCATGGGTGTATTGCGCGCCACACTTATATGTAGGAGGCTATAAGATGTTTAGGAACAGTTTCCTATTTTTCAGTATTCATATCATGCCGGTGAGCATAATCTCAAGTTAATCTCTCAGTTTAATCCCTTTCTCTTCTATTTACAGGACATGCCTCCCAAGAAGAGAATTCGGAATCAGTCAGCCCCCCATCCCAAAGATCCTTTGGGCGAGCATGTCTCTCATATAGAGTTCAGAGCTGCATTCACTACTATTTCTCAGTCAGTTGCTACTCAGAATGAACAACCAGCTGTTGTTCCGGCCAACCCAGTGGCCAATTCAGCTACAGCAAGGATTCAGGACTTCACCCGAATGAATCCTTCATTATTTTTTGGGTCTAAGTTAGAAGAGGATCCTTAGAAATTTCTTGACCAGATTCAGAAAGTTACAGACATCATGGGGGTGTTAGCTGTTGAGAGTGCTGAGCTAGCTGTATATCAATTACAGGATGTTGCTCACACTTAGTTCAAGCAGTGGAAGTCAAAAAGGTCAGTTGAGCAGGATCCATAGAATGGGAGGAGTTTGTCACCGCATTCATAGATAGATTCTTTCTCCTCGAGTTAAGAGAAGCTAAGGTATTAGAATTTATAAACCTCAGGAAGGGCAATATGATGGTGTAAGAGTATTCTCTTAAGTTCACTAAATTAGCCAGATATGCTCCTCATGTAGTTGCAGATAGTAGGGCTAAGATGAGTAAGTTTGTTTCTGGGGTGAACGATCGTGTGGTCAATGAGTGCAGGTCCATGATGTTAAATATTGACATGAACATAGCCAGGCTTATGACTTATGCTCAGCAGATAGAAAAGCAAAAGATTAAGATGAGGAAGAAGTAGAATAAGAGAGCAAGGACAGGTAGTTTCAACTTTGCTCAGCCTAAGTCAGAGGGAGGAAACCGTTCTCAGTTTCATCCTAAGTCATCAGTTCCAGCTCCTTCTTCATCCAGTGCTCAAGCTCCTAAGTTTAGGGATAGAAATAAAGATAGGGCGCCAGGCTCTAAGTCTTAGGGCAGTGTTAGCAATGTCCAAACTAATCCTCTCTGTTAGACTTGTGGCAAACACCATTAGGGTACTTGCAGAGCTGGCAGTGATATTTGTCTTGGATGTGGCAAGCCAGGCCATAGATTCATAGATTGTCCTTAGATAGGTTCCCAGAGTTAGCAGAACCATTCCTCAGCTCAGTCCAGTCGCCCAAATCAGTAGGATGCCACTTTCAGTGCTACTAGTGGACAACGCCCAAATAGACTTTATGCTCTCCAGTCCTGGTAAGATTAGAAAAATTCTTCTGACATGGTTACTAGTACGTTATGGATTTTTCACTTGCATGTTTATGCTTTGCTAGATCCAGGAGCTTTCTTGTCTTTTGTTACTCCTTATATAGCATTTGATTTTAGAGTCAGTCTTAAAATTCTAGTAGAGCCCTTCTCAGTCTCTACCCCAGTAGGTAAAACCATCATAGCCCAATGGGTATACAGGAAATGTTCGGTTATGATATTTCAGAAAGTTACCTCAGCAGATTTAGTTGAATTAGAGATGACTAATTATGATGTCATTCTCGGCATAGATTGGATTTATTCTTGCTATGCCATAGTCGACTGAAGAAATAGAATTGTCCAGTTTTAATTTCCAAATAAACCCATCCTGGAATGAAGGGGTAATACTTCAGCTTTCAGAGGTCAGCTTATTTCCTACCTCCGAGCATGGAAATAATATCTAAGGGATATGTCTATCACCTTGTTTATGTTAAGGACTCTAGTTCTGAAACTCCCAGCCTTGAATTAGTCCCAGCCGTGAATGAATATTCAGATATCTTTCCTAAAAATCTTCCAGGAATTTCTTCTGAAAGGCAAATAGACTTCGACATTGATCTTTTTCTAGATACTCAGCCTATATCTGTTCTGCCATATAGAATGGCACCAACAAAACTCAGAGAATTAAAAGAAAAATTGAAGAACCTCTTAGATAAGGGATTCATCAGACCCAGTGTTTCCCCGTGGGGTACACCAGTCTTATTCGTGTGAAAGAAAGATGAACTCTTAGAATATGCATTGATTACCATCAACTCAATAAAGTCACAGTCAAGAACAAGTATCCACTTCCCAGAATCGATGAATTATTTGACCACTTTAGAGTGCCAACTATTTCTCTAAGATAGACATTAGATCAGGCTATCATCAGCTTAGAGTCAGAGAATCTGACATTCTAAAAACAACCTTCTATACTCGATATGGTTACTTTGAATTCTTAGTCATATCCTTTAGTCTTACCAATGCCTCTATAGCTTTCATGGACTTGATGAACCATGTGTTCAAGCAGTACTTGGACATATTTTTTATAATCTTCGTTGATGATATCCTTGTCTATTCCCATAGTGAGCGTGATCATATAGACTATCTTAGAATCGTGCTTCAGACTCTCGGAGATCATCAGTTTTTCACCAAATTTAGTAAGTGCAAATTTTGGCTAAGTTTAGTAGCATTCCTTGGTCATATCATTTTCGGTGATGGAATTAGGGTTGATTCTCAAAAGACCAAAGCAGTAAGAAACTAGCCCAAACCTGTCTCTCCATTAGATATCAGGAGTTTCTTGGGTTTGGCTGGATATTACGAATGGTTTATTGAGGGATTCTCCTCTATTGCATCCCTTATGCCTAGATTGTCTCAGAAAAAAATTAAGTTTCAGTGGTCAGATCTTTGCGAGAAGAGTTTTCAAGAGTTGAAGACTCGACTTACCTCAGTTCTAGTCTTAGTTCTTCCAGATGGTTCAGATGGTTTTGTGGTGTATTGTGATTCCTGAAGAGTAGGTTTGGGTTATTTCCTCATGCAGCATGGTAAGGTCATAGCCTACGTCTTCAGACAACTTAAACCACATCAGAAGAATTATCTGACTCATGATCTTGAGTTAGTAGTCATAGTATTTGCCTTAAAGATTTGGAGGCATTACTTGTATGGGGTGCATGTAGATGTGTTCACAGATCATAAGAACCTTCAGTATGTCTTTTCTCAGAAAGATCTTAATCTTCATCAGAAAAGTTGGTTAAAGCTCTTGAAAGATTATGACATAAGTGTCCTTTATCATCCAAGCAAGGACAATATAGTGGCTGAGGCTCTCAGTAGACTGTCTATGGGTAGTGTTTCTCGTGTTGAGAGCAGTAAGAAGAAGTTAGCTCAGGAAGTTCATCAGCTTACCCAACTAGGTGTCTGCCTAGTTGATTCAGTCGAGGGTAATATATGGGTTCAGAGCAGTTTAAAATCATCTCTAGTTTCTGAGGTGAAAGAAAATTAGGATAGATATCCCAGTCTTGTCAAGTTGAAAGAGTCTGTCAAGGATCAGAAAGTAGAGGTTTTCTCCCAAGGGGGAGATGGTGTTTTGCATTGTCAGGGTTATCTCTATGTGCCCGGTGTAGATGAATTGAGGCAATGATTTCTTGCAGAAGCGCATGGTGCATGCTACTCTATTTATCCAGGGGCTACTAAGATGTAACGCAACTTATGGGAGATTTATTAGTGGAGTGGGGTGAAAAGAGATATTGCAGAGTTTGTGGCTAAGTGCTCTACAAGTCAGCAGGTTAAGATAGAGCATAAAATACCTAGTGGGTCCATGCAGGAGTTAAATATTCCTAATTGGAAGTGGGAAGAAGTAAACATAGACTTTATGATGGGTTTACCTCATACTCGTCATCAACATGATTTAGTTTGGGTCATGTAGACAGGATGACCAAATCATCTCATTTTCCTCCAGTCCATACCTCTTATTTGGCTGATGATTATGCCAAACTCTATATCAGTGAGTTGGTCAGATTGCATGGTGTTTCACTATCTATTATCTCAAAAAGAGGTACCCAGTTCACCTCTCATTTTTGGAAAGAATTTTAAAAGGGTCTTGGTACCCAAGTTCATCTCAGTACAACCTTCCATCCTCTTATAGATGGTGAAGCAGAAAGGACCATTAAAACTTTAGAAGATATGCTAAGGGCTTGTGCAATTGATTTCAAAGGTATTTGGGATGACCACTTGTCTTTGATTGAGTTTGTATACAATAACAGCTATCATTTATTCGGATGGCTCCATTCGAAGCTCTCTATGGTAGGAGATGTAGATCTCCAATCGGTTGGTTCAAAGTTAGTGAGGCCGCAGTCCTAGGGCCTAACTTAGTATTCAATACTTTAGAAAAAGTCCAATTGATTAGAGAAAGACTCTGGGTTGCTCAGAGCCGAAAGAAGTCTTATGCAAATGTGCGCAAAAAGGATCTTGAGTTTGAGATTGGTGATTGTGTCTATCTAAAGATCTCTCCCATGAAGGAAGTGAAGCAGTTTGGCAAGAAGGGAAAGCTCAGTCCCAGATATGTCGGTCTCTTCAAAATTCTTAGTCACTTCGGCAAGGTAGCTTATGAGCTCAAATTGCCTTTAGATTTAGCCTCAGTTCTTTCAGTCTTCCATGTCTCTTTTCTTAAGAAGTGCATAGGTAACCCAGTAGTTATAGTCCCTATTTAGAGCATAGATGTTCAGAATGGCCTCTCTTATGAAGAGATTCCAGTTGAAATTCTGGACTATTAAAATCGTAGACTAAGGAACAAAGAAGTCCCTCTAGTCAAAGTTCTTTGGCGAAATCAGTCTATTGAGAGAGCTACTTGGGAAGCAGAAGCAGACATGCGAACCAAGTACCCTTACCTCTTCTCTGCTAACTCAGATCTAGCTCAAAGTAACAGTTCTCCTTAATTTTTTAAGTTTCATGTTCAGATTTTAGTTACAACTTGGTATTTAATTCATGTTCAGAATTCTATTATAAACTTGGTATTAAATACCATTGCATATTCAGTCATGCATTCATATATCAGTTCAGTCATATAATCATGCATTAGATATGCATTCTCATTATGAGAAACTCAGTTCATCAGAACACTCAATCATGCATTCATGAATCAGTTATACATGCATCAGATATGTATGCTCAGTATGGTGTATTCAGTTATCAGTCATGTCAGTCATGGAATCATGTTCTAGTTGCTTATGTTTAGTATGTACCTCAGTTTATCTCTTCTCCCCTCTCAGTCGGTTTTATTCGAGGACAAATATTCTCAAGGGGGAGATATTGAAGACCCTGCAAAACTTTTGAGCTTAATTCAGCCCTTTAATCTTGTCAAGGGGTCCCAAACTTAGAAAATTCTAACCAAGTTCCCAGACTTAGCCTATTTAGGCCTTTGAAAGTTGAAAATCTTATCTCGCCATCTTAATGTCTTTAATGGCCTGTATATTCATTATTTCATGACCAGGAAGGTCAATAGGTGTTCCCAAAAAGTTTTGGATTTTTCAAAACATGATTAGATCATGTTCGGAGTCCCAAAATAGTGGACCAATGCGATCTTGGCATACCGTATCGCCAATCGCGTTGGTCAATATTTGTGCAGGCTGCCAGGTCTAAAACTTATGAGGCTCGATGCGATCATGGTGCAATGCGTCGAGTATCGCATCGCAGCCATCAACATGCCGTATCGCTTGTAGCGTCGGAACCCAGTTTTTAGTCATTAAATGACCGCGTCCTCAAGGGCAAAAGGGTTAATTTTCCCACCCCTATATAAGTCACAAACATGTAATTCAGCCCTATTTCACCCAAATTATGGTGGTTTCTCTCTCAAATCCATCAAGAACAAGCTTAGGGTTTCCAATTGAGGATCCAATTTCAAGAATTTCACCATTTGTTTTCAAGAATCTTCCATCCAATGTATGCATAGAATTGATTTATGAATTTCTTTATTCCATAAGGCTTAAGAACCCTATTTCAAATTATAAATCATGATGTTTATGTTGTGGGTTATTTTGTAACTATGTTTATCTTGTTGTACGATTCCCAAGTTGGAATCTTTATGTGTTTTCATAAAACTACGTTAGCATGCAAGTTGAAATCCATGAATGGAGTTGTTCATTATGTGTAATTTGATGATTGCACCTATGCTCTAAGTTGTGCATGTAAGGTGTTTGATAAAATGCCTAAGAGGATAGAAATTGTGTATTATAGTTCAATAGTAACCCATATGATAAATGCATATCTTACCCTTATGTTCAAATAACTCCCATGCTATTGATGTGAAATATAGATGTTTGTTGGAATGCTCATGATGTTAGAGTATGAAATTATGATACTTATTATATGCATTCCTATCATGTACAAGTTTATGATAACCATGTGCTTCATGAAATCCCCAACTTATTATATTATGGATTGTTGATGTTGGTCATGTTTTCAAGAATGTCATGCCTTGTCAGTTTCCTTCTATTGAGTCCTGGGGGTACTTGTACCCGACAACTTAGCTATGTGCCTAGAGCCAGTTTCATGTTTTCATAATACTCTCAGTCAAGTCATGGTCAATAGAACTTAGTCAGTCATGTGACTCAGAAAAGCTCAGTAATTCAGTAATCTCAGTAGTATTTTGTCAGTCAATGGAACTTAGTTAACTCAGTACTCTTTAGCTCAGTTAATCATGTACAGTGTCTATTCAGATGGAAGTAAGATTTAGCGTCGAGTGAACTCAAGGATGGCAACTCACCTGCCAGTAGAGGGTGTGATTATTAGAAGCAATCCTTGCATTCTAGAACTATGTAGCCAACGTAGGTTGAGACATCTAACCTACCAGTTGAGGGTTGATGAGGTGGTTTACCTGCCAGTTGAGGTTCCCACCATTCTCATTCGAGTACCTGTTAGTTAAGGGCCACTCACAGCTTATCCTTATCGGTGGCATAGTTTTGACACCCTTCTAATTGGGGTTATAGATTGGACCCCAACTCAACTATATTGCTTTATTTGGGGCACGTCAGTTAGATGACTACTTTCTATATTTACAGTTTCAATCTCAGTCTCAGCAATAGAACTTAGATAGTTCTATAGAATTTAGGACTGTCAGATATAGTTAACTTAGAATAATATGAACTCAGCTAGTTCTATCAGAACATAGACTATCAGATACAGTCACTCAGTATCAGTTATTAGTAACTCATGTTATTAGTATTTAGACTCAGTAGTCAGCATCATCATGAATTCAGTTATAGTCATTTATTCATGCATGTATTCTCATGTTCATGTTATATAGTCAGTTAGTATTAGTCATGCATTTTAACCCTCTGCATCCAGCCTACCTCACATGTATACTAGTACATTCAATCGTACTGACGCATTTGCGCTATGATGTTTCATACCATAGGTTCAGAAGCACGAGCTCCAGATCATCAGTAACATTTCAGTCTCAGCAGTCAGAGTTAGCAGAGAGTCCTCATCCTTCATAGATATGATCATTACTTTATTATTTCATTACTTAGTTTATCTTAGTGTTGGAGTTCATTGGGGACATGTCCCATCAACTCCTTATTTAGACAGTTCAGTCAGTTAGAGGCTTTTCAGACTACAGTATGTTCAGATAATTTATTTCAGTTCATGTTTTGGTATTGATATATCGTACTCTCAGATATTATGTTTTATACATTTTGAACCTTACGGTATATTTCAGTCTATTATTTCCATATTTTTATAGGATGTTATATAGTGTATAGGTACAGATATCAGTCATGGGTTAGTTTGTGGTCCTTCAGTGTCATGAGCACCGTGTAACAGTCTAGGTACCAGATTTAGGGTCTTATAAAACCTCCTAAAATTCTATTCTGCCAGGGGTATGGTTTATGAGTACTAGTCATACACTTAGATATGACTTGGGTTTGGTTGCGTCGTACCTTGGACAGTGTTAGATCCAAGGGGAAAAGCCTAAGTTATGAGAGGTGGCTACCACTTGTACAAGATGGGTATGACTTATACGGGTCAGTCGTATCCTTTAATGGAAATTAAGTGCAGTTTAAGTGAGGGAAATTTAGATATTTACCCACTTATCCTAATATGGCCCCATGACTTATATTCCTATTGGGAGGTTATTTGCCTTATTATTCTATTTTTAAACACTTGGAAAACACTCTTAAATTCTCTCTAGAGTTTTTGAGCAAAGAAAGATAAGATTTTATCGTAAGGAGTAAATTGGGGATTGTCTTGGTGATTTATCTCCATCATCATCTTGGTTTAAGGCATGTTCTCTTCCTTCATGGTTAGTTCCAACTAAAGGCATAGTTTTATACCATATTTTCATGATTTGAATATTGTATGATTTTGGGTTTTGAAATATAATTTGGGGGTTTTGGTTATAAATGTTTGGTTATGGTTTTCTCATATTTTAATTATATTTTCATATGAATTAATCGTGGTTTTGGATAATTGGTTACATGGTAATGGTTATTTGGTCATGAACTTTGGTTTTAGAAATACTATGCCGCCAATGTGTTTGATAAAATGCCTATATTAATGCTTTCACTATAATATAGGTTTTTCAATGGTACATATTCATGGTTTAAACTTGATAATAAAACCCTAAAAAATATGAATGGTTTAAATAGTTTTGGAATGGTTTAGCATAATAAACATACTTTTGGGGTACATGGGAATTCCCCAAGTTAAATGGATAATATAATTTATGGGTACATGGGAATTCATTGGTCTCAAAAAAGTTTGGCTAAGGATAATACTTGCAAGTTATAGTGGTATGATGATACCACTACTATTAGCCTTGGTTAATAATAAATAAAATATAGTTTGGTTGGTTGGTAATGGTTTTAATTAGGCTTAAAGAAAGGGAAAGATAGGTTTGTAGCGAAGTCATAGAAGGTAGAGGTCCTGGGGGTATCAAAACTAGAAACTCATATTTACCGATGTAAGGTTTGGACCTAGTGACTATGTGCATGATGTCACACTTTATATTTTAGGGGGATGTACTAGTCATCCCAGCTTCTTTTCTCTGGTCGTGCTGCTTCACACACTAGGGCCCTTTCAGTAGGGGGAGCTGAACCCATATAGCCCATGGGTGGTTTTAGGATGGCAAAGCTACACAATCCGGGTAAAGGTTTTAATAGCATGCTAAACCCAGTTCCATTTCATTGCATAGTTATATATATATATATCGCTATACGATGTAGGAACCAGTCGTTCTACTTCTCCTACTTAGCATTCAGTTATTTGGGTGTCAACTTTAGATTGAAGTGGTGAGCTTCCATCTATTTTGAAGGCTCCATTTCCTGGATGTTATTTCATACTCTGGATTATTTATGGATATTGGTTTTATCAATGGTTGGGGGAATGTCCCAATCGAATATTTGTATTCTTTTGTTTAGAGGCTTTTGAGAGACTACTATGGGCTGGAATAGGCGGGATCGGTATTAGTGTCAGCTTAGTATTGATATTAGTAATGGGGATGATATCGGTTGATGATAGTGTTGGTTGTTCCATCCTTTTTCATTTTTGGATTATATATAATTACTATGGAACTCGTGTGGTCATGTATTTTTTATGATTAGATTTATGGTTTTGGTTTGGTTTGGTATGGTTGGGCGGTTGGTATGGAATGGTTGGACTCGGTGGGATGGTCACGATCATGATCCTATCCCAGAGTCTTCATATGAGCTATTATATTATCTTGTTATATGCTCGAAATTCAGCTAACTCAAGACAGGCACTTGGAGGTTGGATTAGGTAGCGGAGGTGATCTTTGGTCCTGGTCGGACTTAGGATTCCCATTATAATTAGGCCTCAGGCTGGGTCGTGTCAAGTTGGTACCAGAGCTGTAGGTTCATGGTCAATTAGGAGTCCATAAAGCCATGTCAGGTAGAATCTCTTTCGGGAGTGTGTAGCATGCCATACTCATAAGAGATAATCAACAGGGCATTTAGGAATGTTTATTTTTCTTGGTATTCTATTTTCAAGCTTGGAGTCTGAGTCCTTGAATTTTTCTGTAATCCTTGGGTTTTCAGTTTTTAGATCATGCCGTGATGATCTAGAACACATGAAAATTCTTTTGTCCCATCTGGGGATGATATTGATGGGGTACGTCCTACATCTGGAGTTCACACTCATTCTTAGGGTCCTATCCCTGATTATTTTGGAGTTTCTCTGATTGTTACTAGTCCCCCTCAAGGTGAGGATCAGTCTGGTGGCTTTTCTGCTGAGGCCACAAGTTGGCTAGTTTATTAAGCTAAATCCTTATACTTTTAATGGTGTGAAGGTGGAGAAGGAGCCTCAGGGTTTCTTGGATGAAATGTAGAATATATTCAAGGTGATGTAGGCCACAAATATGGATGGTGTGAATTTTGCAACCTATCAGCTCAAGGATATTGCATACCAGTGGTACGAGAAGTGGGATAGGTACAAAGGTAATGTGGAAGAGTTGTTCTTATGGGATGCTTTTTCTAGTGCTTTTATGGATCGTTTCTTTTCTCAAGAGCTGAGGGTAGCAAAGATGGAAAGTTTGTGAATCTCAAGCAAGGTAAAATGTCTGTCAAGGAATATGCCTTAAAGTTTCATCTGCTTTCAAGGTATGCTCCTAATTTGGTGGCTAACATGAGGGAGAGGATGAGAAATTTCACTTTTGGGCTATCTTGGGATATGATTATTTAAAGAAAAAATGCTTTGCTGATCAAGGATATGAACATTTTGAGGTTGGTGGTCCACATGCAGCAGGTGAAGGATGAAAAGAAGAACCAAGAAAAGTTTGGGGAAAGAATGGGTAAAAGGAATAGGTTATCTGAGAAGAGTAGTGCTTAGCAGTAAGGTGGTCAGGATAGAGGTAAATGGCCAAAGAAGAAGTAGGGAAGTTCTGGTTTCTTCTCTACTGCTAGCGCTCTGTACCTAAGGCAGTTGGGTGACAGGATTCTACAAGGTGGTGATAATTTCAAAGCACAGGGTGCCCAGTCTAAGGCGAGTGGGGGTCGATCGGATTTTTTATGCCCTCTTTGCCGGTTCTGTGGTTGTCTTCATCAGGGCTATTATGACGAAGGCAGGCACAAGTATTTTAAATATGGCCAGCTAGGCCATATGCTGAAGAAATATCCAATTGGTAAGGAGCTTCGGGAGTGGTCAAAGCTTCAGTTATTTCAGCTTCTACTTCTGCACCCAGTGGTGCGGCTTCGGTGTTTATTCCCACTTCTAGTACCGACACATGCCAAAATAGGTTGTATGCTCTTATACCTTGGCAGGTACTTAAGGCATCACTTGATGTCATTACTGGTATGTTACAACTCTTTTCTCGTGATGTGTATTGTCTGCTTGATCTGAGGTACACTCTTTCCTATGTGACCCTTTATGTGGCTATATGTATTAGTTTTGTTCCTGAGGTTGTAATGGATCCTTTTTCTATTTCTACCTTAATAGGTGACTTAGTTATTGCTAAAAGAGTCTATAGGGGGTGTGCAGTATCTGTTGGTAACAAGAAGACATTGACAGATCTGTTTGAGCTGGATATGGTGGATCTTGATGTTATTCTAGGGAGGGATTGGTTACATTCTTGTTACATGACCTTTGATTTTGGACCCGTAAGGTTGTCTTTAGGTTCCTTAGTGAACCAGTTATAGAGTAGGAGGGTTGTTCCCTAACTCTTAGTGGTAGGTTTATTTCTTATCTTAGAGCTTGTAGTTTAATCTGTAAAGGTTGTCTTCATCACTTAGTTCAGATTAAAGATTCTAACTCAGAAAGTCCTTCTCTACATTCAGTTTTGGTGGTAAATAAGTTTCCTGAGGTATTTTCGAATGATCTTTTTGGTTTTTCTCCTGACAGGGAAATAAAGTTTTGTATTGATTTGGTTTCAGACACTCATCCAATATCTATTACTTCTTATAGAATTATTCCGGCTGAGTTAAGAGAACTCAAGGAGAATCTTAAGGATCTTCTAGATAAGGAGTTTATTTATCCTAGTGTATCCCCATGGGGTGCACCAGTGTTGTTTGTTCACAAGAAGGAGGGTTCCCGTCGGATGTGCATTAACTATCAGCTGTTGGATAAGGTATCAATGAAGAACAAGTATCCTCTTCCAAGGATAAATGACTTATTTGATCAGTTTCATGGTGCCAAGTTTTTCTCTAAGATAGATCTTTGGTCTGGGTATCATTAGCTTAAGATTAGGGAGGAGGATATCCCTAAAATGACTTTTCTTACTTGGTATGGGTACTTTAAATTCTTGGTGATGTCATTTGGTTAGACTAATGCTTCAACGGCATTTATGGACTTAATAAATAGGTTTTTTAGGCAGTTCTTGGATCTCTTTGTCATTGCATTTATTGATGATTTTCTGGTTTATTCCAAGGGTGAGGTGGATCATACTAATCACCTCTGTGAGGTATTGCAGACCTTGAAGGAACAACAGTTGTATGCCAAGTTCACTAAGTGTGATTTTTGGTTGAACGATATGTCTTTTCTTGGTTATATTATTTCTAGTAGGGAATCATGGTGGATCCACAAAAGGTGGCTGTGATTAAAAGGTGGCCTAGACCCATGAATCCAACCGACATTCGGAGCTTCATGGGTTTGGCCGAGTATTATCAGCGGTTTATGGAAAGCTTTTCGATGATAGATACTCTTTTGACTAAGTTGACTTAGAAATAGGTGAAGTTTTCTTGGTCAAATGTGTGTGACAGGAGTTTTAAGAAGTTAAAAGATAAGCTAACTTCGGCTCTAATTTTAACATAGCTTGAGGGTAGTGAGGGCTTTGTGGTTTATTGTGATGCATCTATGGTGGGACTTGGTTGTGTCATAATATAACATGGGAAGGTAATTACCTATTCTTCTAGGCAGTTGAAGGTGCATTAGAGGGTTTATCCTACTCATGATTTAGAGCTATTGACGGTGGTTTTTGCTCTAAAAATCTAGTGGCATTATTTGTATAGAGTGCACGTAGATATCTTTTCTGATCATAAGAGCCTATAGTATGTGTTCACTCAGACAGAGCTGAATCTCAGGCAGGGGAGATGGTTAGAGCTTTTCAAGGACTATGTTATGAGTTTTCACTATCACCCAGGTGAATCTAACATGGTTGCTAATGCTCTTAGCATGTTGTCCATGGGGAGTTTGGCTCATGTGGAGAAAGAAAAATAGGAATTAGTGATTTTCACTTCTTGGCTAATCTTAGAGTTCGTTTCTTGGACTCTGAGGATAGTGGTGTGATGGTATAGGAAGTGGTTCGGTCATCTCTTGGTGCATAGATTAAGGAGAAGCAAGTTCTAGATCCTATCTTAATAAAAATCAAGAGCAGTGTGGGTGTGCTAAAGGTAATGGTGTTTGAGATCTTTGGTGATGGTACTTTAAGGTACTAAGAGAGGTTTTGCATTTCTGTTGTCAACGATTTCTGGCAAAGGATCTTAGCTGAGGCGCATGAATCGCGCTACATTGTACATCCCAGCTCGATGAAGATATGTCATGATTTCAAGGAGATGTATTAGTGGAATGGTATGAAGAGGGACGTGGATGATTTTATGGCCAAGTGCTTGGCATGTCAACAGGTTAAGGTTGAGCACATGAGGCCAGGTGGGTTGTATCAAGAAATTAATTTTCCCAAATATACATGGGAGGTAATCAATATGGATTTTGTTATCGGTCTTCCTCGGTCATAGAGATAATTTGATTCGATTTGGGTCATTATGGATAGAATGATGAAGTCTGCTCATTTTTTGCCAGTGAGGATTACTTTTTTGGTGGAGGATTATGTGAAGTTGTATCATCAGGAGATTGTGAAGCTAAATAGGGTACCTATTTTTATTATTTTTGATCCTCGTACACAGTTTATATCTCATTTCTGGCGGGCTTTTTAGAAGGGATTAGGTACTAAGGTGAGTCTAAGTACTGCTTTTTATACTCAGATGGATGGGAAAACGGAGAGGAAAATTCAGACATTAGAGAATATGCTTCGAGCATGTGTGATTGATTATCGTGGCGGTTGGGTTGAGCATCTGCCTTTGGTAAAGTTTGCTTAGAACAATAGATATCATTCTAGTATTAGTATGGCCCCTTTCGTGGCATTGTATAGTAGAAGGTGTGGATCTCTTATTAGGTGGTTTGAGCTTAGTGGTTGAATATGTTTGGTCCGAATTTGGTCTATCAGGCTATAGAAAAGGTAAAGGTGATTTGAGATAGGCTTAAGGCTTCCTAAAGTCGCGAAAAGTCCTATGCATATGTAAGGCATAGACACTTGGAGTTTGAGGTTGGAGATAAGGTGTTCCTAAAGGTATCTCTCTTGAAAGGAGTGATGCAGTTTGGCAAGAAGGGGATGCTTAGTCCTTTATTTGTTGGTCGTTATGCGAAGGGTTGGTAATGTGGCTTATGAATTGGAGTTTCCCTCTGGTTTAAGCTTCGTTCATCCGGTATTTCATGTTTCCATAATGACGAAGTGCATTGGTGATCCTTCTTTGATTGTTTCTTTAGAGGGGTTGGGTATCTCATACTCTCTATCTTATAAAGAGGTACAGATTGAGATCTTGGATAGGTAGGCTCGTCGGTTGTGGACCAAGGATATGGCTTTGGTTAAGATTCTTCAGTAGAACCATAAGGTAGAAGAAGCTACATGGAAGCAGAGGAGGACATGAAGTCCAAGTATTCGCATCTGTTTTATGCTCCTAGTATTCATGCGGAAGGTATGTGTTCTTCAACACATCTTTATTTTCTTAGTTTGTTAAAGAAAACATTAATATATTTGAATCTTTGTTTTCAAACTTTGTTAAAGATTGGGAATATATTTGATAATGCAAATGACACGTGCGTGTTGTTATGCCTACCTTATCCGTCATTTAGGGATGAATGTTCCTAGTAGGGGAGATTGAAACATCCTGGTTTCTGGACCTTAGAAAATTCCCTGGATTTTTAGTTTCTAGGCAAGATATGACTTAGGGGAATGATTCGTACACTTGGGTATGGGAGGTATGGTCAAGTTATATGCTGACCAGTATTGGTTGGTGGGATTAATGTCATTACTACAATGGGTATGATTTGGGTAGTACGAGTCGTATCGGTGGATACGGGTTGTTTGGTTTCTTCACTTAACCTTACACTTGGAAAATTAAATTGGATCTGAGTACGAGTGTCTCACCATGAGCTTTAATCCAGGGTACGAGTCATACCATGGACTAGTATGGTGGTCAATGTTCAAACCTCCTAAAATTCTATTCTGCTAGGGGTATGGTTTATGGGTACTAATCGTACACTTGGATATGAATTGGGTTTGGGTGTGTAGTACCTTGGATAGTGTTGTGTCCAAGGGGAAAGCCTAGGGTACGAGAGGTTGGTACCACTCGTACAGGATGGGTACGACTTGTAAGGGTCAGTCGTACCCTATGCGGGAATTAAGTGCAGTTTAAGTGAGGGCAATCTGGACATTTCCCCACTTATCCTAATAAGGTCCCATGATTTATATTCCTATTGGGAGGTTATTTTCCCTATTATTCTATTCTCAAACACTTGGAAAACACTCTTAAATTCTCTCTAGAGTTCTTGGGCAAAGAAAGCTAGGGTTTCGTCTTATGTAGTAAATTAGGGATTGTTTTGGTGATTTCTCTCCATCATCATCTTGGTTTAAGGAACGTTCTCTTCCCTCATTGTTATTTCCAACTAAAGGCATGGTTTTATACAATGTTTTCAAGATTTGAATGTTGTATGGTTTTGGTTTTTCAAATATAATTTGAGGATTTTGGTTATAAATGCTTCGTTATGATTTTCCCATGTTTTAATTATACTTTTATATGCATTAATGGTTGTTTTGGATAATTGGTTGCATGGGAATGGTTATTTGGTAATGGTTTTTGGTTTTGGAAATACAATGCCGCCAATGTGTTTGATAAAATTCCTATAACAATGCTTTCACTATAATATTGATTTTTCAATGGAACTTATGCATGGTTTAAACTTGGTAATGGAACCCTAAATGATATGAATAGTTTAAATAGTTTTGTAATAGTTTGTCTTAATAAACATACTTGTGGGGTACATGGGAATCCCCAAAGTTAATTGGATAATATGATCTATGAGTACATGGGAATCCCCCAAGTTAATTGGATAATATTATCTATGAGTACATGGGAATCCATTGATCTCAAAAAGGTTTGGCTAAGGACAATACATGCAAGTAACAGTCGGTATGATGATACGACTACTAATGGCCTTGGTTAATAATAAATGAAAAATGGTTTGGTTGGTTGGTAATGATTTTAATTGGGCTTAAAAGGGTGTGTGTAGCAAAGCCGTGGAAGGTAGAGGTCCTAAGAGGATCAAAACTAGAATCTTATATTTGCTGATATGAGGTTTGGTCCTAGTGGCCGTGTGCATGATGTCATACTTTATATTTTGGGGGATGTACAAGTCATCCTAGGTTCTTTTCTCTGGTTATACGGCTTCATACAATGGGGCCTTTTCAGCAGGGGGAGCTAATCTTATATAGCCCATGGGTGGTTTTAGGACAGCTAAGCTACACAACCTTGGTAAAGGTTTTAATGGCATACTAAATCTCGGTTCCCTTTCCCGGCACATATATATATATATATATTTATGGTTTGTATGCATATAGATGGTTTTAGTTAGTTTTGTAATTGGCATTATTTTATTCTTTTCCTGAGTTCATGCTAGAGTTTACCGGCTAACCTATCTTCGGGTGGCTGTATCCCCACGCGATGCAGGAACTAGCCGTTCTTCTCCTTTTTAGCGTTCGTACATTTATGGGTCAACTTTGGATTGAAGTGGTGAGCTTCCATCTATTCAAAAAGCTCTATTTCATAGATGTTATTTCATATTCTGGATTATTTATGGATAGTGGTATTGTCTATGGTTAGGGGTATGTCCTAACTGGATATTTGTATTCTTTTGGTTAGAGGCTTTTGTGGGACTACTATGGGTTGGAATAGGCAGGATCAGTATTGGTGTCAGCATTAGCATTGGTATTGGTATTGAGGCTGATACTGGTTGACGATATTGTTGGTTTTTCCATCCTCTTTCAATTTGGGATTATATATAATTATTATGGAACTCGTGTGGTCATGTGTTGGTTATGGTCGGATTTAAGGTTTTGGTTTGATTTGGTATGGTTGGGTGATTGGTATGGATGGTCGGACTCAGTTGTGGAGGTCACGGTCGTGATCCTATTCGGTAGTCTTCATATGAGCTGTTACACTATCTTGTTGTATGCTCGAAATGCAGCCAACTCAGGGCAAGCGGTTGGAGGTTGGGCTGGGTAGCGGGGGTGGTCTCTGGTCCCAGTTAGATTTGGGATTCCTATTACGACAAGGCCCTGGGTTGGGTCGTGTCATCATGAGATATGTGTCAACCCTCAACTGGTAGGAAGACATCTCAAACCTACACTGGCTACGTAGTTCTGGAACTCAGGGACAGCTACTAAAGGTCACACCTTCTACTGGTAGGTGAGCCTTTATCCCTGGGTATGATCTGTGCTAAATCTTACTCCCAACTGAACTGACACTGGTACTGAACTGATCTAAGATTAACTGAACATTATTTCTGATAGTGCTTATCATGATCATAAATACCTGAGTATATTGATAAGATTCAAGGCTTAACGAACTTATTACTTGAAAATATGAAATAATGTAAAACATATAGGTAATGGGTGTTCATAACCCTCTAGCACTGAATGATCATAAAATACAATATCAAAGCTTAAAACTGTAGTATGGAGTCATGGTTCAAAGACCCAAAACATGACCATTTCACCAAATAAGTGAGAATCATGAACTTGAACACAGGAATGTGTTAACTTGAGGAAACAACATGATTACATGGCTAAATTCATAATTTGATATTGTAACATGAAATTCACTTGAACATGTCATGGGAATTTGTAGTTCAAAACATGAATTAACCTAACCTTTCATGGGATCATATATGGACATGAAACTGAGTTCAATCATTAATGAACGAGATGAATTTAACCCTTCTTAAACATATAAAACTCCATAATAAAGCAAGAACCCATATTTTAATCAAAGAGAAGGTTTTTAGGCTCAATGTGTGAAATGAACCCATTGATGAATACCCTACATACCTCAATTGTTGGGTTCTTGAAGATTGCTTGGACTTGGGAGCTTGAACTCTTGGATTCTTGAAGAAAGAGCTTGTATTTTATTCTTGGGAAGGAGTACGTTTTTTCTTGAGAGTAATTTTAAGAGGAAGGGGGAAATAATGCCCCTATGGATTCCCCAAATCGTGTTATGGATGAATTGGATTGAGGGTAAAAGACTTACTTTCCCCTTGATTTCATTAATCAAAGAGCTGGACGGGAAAGAGCAACGCGCTGTATCCCTCCCGCCGAGGGAGAAAGAAACGCGTCGCATCACTTACTCCAGGGGAGAAAAAAACTTCCCGAGGACCCCATCCCCATGGATGAGACCAATGCGCCATGGGCTTATCACATTGGCTCACTGTGTTAGCTATCCAAACATGTCCCAAAACTCATCCAAAAATCCCAAAACTCTCCTAAGACATACTATTAGCCTCCCTATACATGAATCAACTCAAAAACCAACATCTCTGGGTCGGGAAGACCAAAATAAAAATCCATAAAGTTTAGGGATCTTGAAAATGACTAAGTCCTTAACACTTAGTAAAAATTTCAAGCCTTGGACTCCTTAAGCATGCAACTACAATTTAATCGAGCATAGGATCTTATGGGGTATTACACTTGTTCCACCTGAGAAAGAGAAAATAGATGAATGAAAGCAATGCATATGTTGTGTACACAACCGCTACTATATATAGCTAGCCGGGACACATGGAGAACTTACGAGGTCTATGTACTGTGCAGACGTGCAGTCTAATTCCAATATATACTATTAAACCACAATCTGATTTGAACAATATATATAGTTTGCAGGTGTGCACTCTAACCACATAATAGATATATATTATGAATTTGCACTCTAACCTCATAATAATATATAATGTGAAGGAGTGCACTTTAATCCATATGAAATGCAATGCATGATATGAAGACATGAAACTCTGATTCTATCAACATTATAATTTAAATAAGGTATTTGGTATCACAAGTCAAATAAGATGTTACTAAAAACTAGCCCAACATATCAAATGTGAGTGTCATCATCGACTAGCATGTTCATCAATTCATTTTTTATAACTATAGTTCACATCAACCATTCTAGAAAATATGGGAAATAGTCCAAGCAAGTCAATTAATTATCTTTAACCCTCATAAAACATTGGTACTTGTATAAATGTTCATCACCTCACTTATGTGGGACCCCCATTCTCCAATACTCTCAATACAAGCAACTAACACATAACACTTTGAAAATGAGTCAAAGAAAGTTTCATCTTTCCTTAAAGAAGACTGGAAAGTCTAACTGAAGTCTTACCCTTCCTAAGAGTATCTGAACGAGCCTAATCTAGTCAAATATGGATTCTACATAAGAATACAAAATCAAAGACATCCATAGTGCTATACTTCTTAGACTAGGCTAAGAACACATGACGAGGAATAAAGAAATGAGTTAATAAAATTTTATATTCTCTCAAAGATAGATAACAAAATTCTCTACACCAATCCACAGCGCTACTAGATATGGCTTGTACTTGTGAAACCAATGAACTTGGGGATCTATTACCAACTTGTTACAACCCAAAACTCAGTTGTGATAATACTTATCACACCATAGCACTAGGTAAGCCTAAAACCCAACCCAAGATATTAATCCAATTATCAGGAAGTGGAAGACAATAGAATCAACAATAAAATCCGAATAGTTCAAAATCAACACATACAAAAGAGGAGAGAAAAGACATAATTACCCCCTCAAACTATAACCATTTGTGCAAAAACATACTATAACTTCTTGAAGGTCCGACTACCTCCTTCGTCATATTTAAAATGGACATATTATACCCTTATGAACCTATGTGGCATATAAAGTTTACTCCACACTCTAGTAGAGCGTGAAACAAGAAAAAACATTACTTTTAAAATGATATCCAGCATTTGTTTCTTAAAGAATATTCTATATTTAAACTTCATTTATTTATTCATTCTTTCTCTCATTGTCTCCGTTATGGAACTCACCCATTCCTTTTTCCCCTGGTTAACTTCTTGCTTTTATTTTTCCTCTTTATATTGTTTCTACATTATTGTTTAAAGTTTTTTCCTACTCGATCTAATTCTTGAAATTCGATTATATTGTCTATTTTCAAATTTTGATTAAGAAGAACTATAAACCTCCATTGTAGTGGAGTGTACTATAAACCTCCATTTTAGTGGAGTTTGTATTCCGTTATTACTGTAGTGGTATTAATTTTCAAATTTGAATTTGGAAGGTATTTTGTCTTTGACCACAGTAATAAAAAATTGAAGCTAATTAAGAGATCAAACAAAATTAAATTGTAGATGAATTCATTGGAGATTAGTTGTAATAGAAAGTAGATGGGTTATGAGTGGCAACACACCAAATTAAGGGAAAGTTTGGTGAAGAAGAATAAAGGAGGGGAGAGAAAAAATTTAAAAGAAAAGAAATCAAGTACAAAAACATAAATAAAATGCAAAATTAAATGAGTGTGACACGTGATAGATACTGAGATACTGATTGATGCATGATATTTCTCTTTTCCTTACTAAATAGAATGAACGGAGAATGACCTATTTATACTAATCTGAAAATGTTTAGTGGGTAATAGGTTGGAAATGACCTATTTATACTACTTTGAAATTCTTTAGTGGGTAATAGGTTCCTCACAAACTTGAAGTGTCTTTTTTAAAAATTTGAAACAAATTTAATGGTGTCTCTATGTCTTTTCTCAAGAGAGTATAATAATATCAAATACCCAATGTCTGATAGTCATATCTAGACGCCTCCAAGAATACA
The DNA here is from genome assembly GCF_002878395.1 of Capsicum annuum. Taxonomy (NCBI): domain Eukaryota; kingdom Viridiplantae; phylum Streptophyta; class Magnoliopsida; order Solanales; family Solanaceae; genus Capsicum; species Capsicum annuum. The sequence goes on along the minus strand of NC_061122.1, from coordinate 142,495,457 downwards.
GATGAAATGATATATTGTCCAAGAAATGTCAAAAATGCAAAACAAAACACAAATATAGCTGTAGAGGAGATCCAATAGTCTTTGAAATCAACAGTCTCTACCTCAGAAATCTACACAACAATTAATCACCAAGAAAATCCAAATCAATGTTTGGAGACCACCTTCTTAGTAGCTTCATATAAAGTGGCAAAAATAAATAAGTGTGAGCACATAACTGTATGTGCTTTGTTGCATAGTTGACCCATCCTAATTCAAAACGGTGGCAGAAAACACTGACACCAACCATCTAATAAACTAGATAAATTTACACTCAAGAAACCCGCACAAATTGAGCAGAATAAAGTGATCCCATAGTCACATAAATATCACAATACAGATTCATAAGATTCACTAGTAAATAGAATCAAAATCCAACTACTTAATTTCTCAACAATAAGCACATAATCATCAATATACCTTATACAACATTAGAAAGATAAAATGGATGAATAAATTTCATGTATGTGTTTTGTACACACACTCTACTATGTAAATATAGTTAGGATCCATGAGGGACTCGCGAGGTCCATGTACTAGACAAGCATCCACTTCGATCCGAATATATACTGTGTAGGAGTGCACTCTGATTCAAATAATATATATAGTGTGTAGGTGTATACTCTGACCCTATAATAGATATATAGAGTGTAGGCATGCACTCTGATCCGATAATAATATATAATATGCCAGCATATACTTGATCTATATGGAATGTAATTCATGATGGCTCGCGTATAACTCTGATTCCATATCAACAATATGGTTAAAAACTACATTTCATATCACATGTCAAGTTAGATGTTACTTGAAAGTTGACACAACTTATCAAATGGGAGTGTCATTATCAACTAGCATGTTCACCAATTTGTTTATAACTAAAATTCAGATCAACCATGCTAGAAAATAGGGAAATAGTCCAAGTAAGTCAATTAATTGTTTTTAGCCCTTCACGTAGCATTGGGACCTGAATAGATGCTCATTACCTCATTTATATGGGATTTCCATTCCTATTAATCCTAGTACAAGCAACTAAATCATAATACTTCAAAATAGAGTCAAAGAAAGTTGCAACTTGCATTAAGAGAAGATCTGCAAATTCAAATCGAAGCCTAATCTGATCAAATATGGATTCTAAATAAGAATACAAATTGAAAGGTGTCCGTATTGCTATACTTGTACTCCATGTCAAAAAATTTGACCCAAAAGTCATAACTGACACCTTTAATGGCGACTAAATGCTGTGACGAAAGGCCTTTAGCAATAAAATTTTAGTAGAAAAGACATAACTCTCTCATACAAGCTCGAAATGGGATGATTCTTTTAGCAATAGTTCAAAATATTCAATACAAATTTAATGATTCTACCCAAACACTAAAATAACTCATTTACTTCAGCTGGAACTTGTAAAACTCAACAACATAAATTTCAAACTCTGAATAAACATCTAAAACGCTTCTGAGACTTTCCAAACACAAACCAATAGTCCAAACTAGTTGTAATATGCATTTTGGAACTAATAGAATCATCAAAAGACCCAAACTATATCATCATGACTGGTATTTACTACAATTAACTCTTAACTTAGAAATTTCCAAGTTTTCAAAAAATGACTCAGAACTCATCTAAATGTTTTGAGACTCAAACCAATATTCTAAATCACTCAAAAGTACATGTTTTAGAGATGATGGAAATGATGAAAGTTTGATATGATCTCAAATTCTATGGATGTTGACTAAATTCAACTATATTAATCTTCCAAAATTCCAAATTGAAAAACAAGCATATCTCTATACCAACCACCTTGGAAACTATGCCACCCATAACTACAGAACACAAATACCATAAAAAAACTATGAGAAAGGATAAAAATGGTCAAAATACAAAAAAACTAAAAACACCTGTAAGGCATTTTGTGTGTGTGTGCTCGTGCTTTTTGTGAGTGTGTGTGTACACATTTTATTTAAAATTTTACGATGCATATCATTATTTTTCACTCTTGATTCATAATCATGGTGTTTGTCTTTATAAAAATTAAATTATTTTCTTTTAGTTAGAATTCTAATTTGTCAATTTTATTTTTGTCATTTCAAGAATATTTATTTCATATTAAAAACTCATTTTTGAATCCTTTAATTAATTATGATTGTTTTATTAAGAAAATTATTTTTGAGGCCTCAATGACCCTTTTTATTAGTAGGAAAAACAAATCTGTACAAATAAATGGCCTAGTCCAAAATTACAGACCCAACCCAAAATAAAAAAGAACTCCAAATCTAAGCTAAAATAGTCACGATCCAAATTACGGGACTATGTGGGGACCTACTCTATTCTTAACTATATAGAAGAACCTTTCATCACCCAACAGTTGATTATGCAAAATTTATGAAAGATGATATTTATGCAATAGCTAATTTAATTTAAATACCAATTTTGAAAAAATAATACAATAATGCTCACAAGGCGTAGCTTAACAAAACTTAATGAACTTTCAAGGACCTAATCTAGACATGTACAAGAGCTTCTAATACAAGAGTAAGACAAGATAAATTGTCAAAGACACAACTTCCAAGGAAAAAGTGCAAAAGTTGATCCTGAATGACTGTAGCTCCATACAAGAAACTCTTAATCAACCTTCAACATACTAATATCCCAAAAAGAAAATATAGTAAGAATTGTATCAGTACATGATAAGTACTGATAGGCATCAGTGGTCGACCAGGATTAGATAACGTAAATGTCTGATAGCAATCAATAAGAAAAAACATAAAATCTCATTTAAGTCAGTTAATACCAAATCAAGTTTTATATTAAAATCCAACCACTCTCATCCCTATCAATTACCTACTTCAATTCACTTAGTCTATTTAGTTACGCTAAAATATTCTATAATTTGCTAAGGATAGCATTACTATTCATTCTCAAGTACATTCCCATAATAATGACTCAAGAAACACGTAAGTTCCACCTCTTTTAAAACCCAATAAGGACTAGCACAACAACAATCCCAATCAGAAACAATTAACAATAAAAATATCACCACCTACAAGAAAATAGTTGATCAACAAAATCAACAGTCCAGTCAACCATAGAGAGTTTACAATGAGAGTATATAATTCATACCTGATACCACCATAGCCTCCATTCTGAAATTATAACCATAATTCAATAAATTCAACAAGTGCAACTATCACAACCAACAATGACATAGACAACCATGGAAGCAACAAGAGTATAAACCACTTCATAAACAACCATGAAAATAATAATCATAGTGTAACTTATGCATCTCAACCTCAAAATTTAGTACATAATTAGTTCATTATCAATTATTAACCATATTACCTCTCTCACAATACAATTTTCTTACATATATGCTAATAGGACTTATCTGCCCAATAGTCATACCTATAACAGACCATCTTTGTTCATGTACCATATGAATATGGTACCTGACCCTTTGAAATATGAATAGATAAGTAACATATACCAACATGAAAACCAAACCCTCTTAATATCACAATATCAATCAAAACCATCAGAACATATACTTACATATGTACATACATACTAAGGGGACTTATCTGCCCAATAGTCATGACCAGCTAGGACAAACTTTGTCCATGTACCACACAATCTTTCTACTCTTATACCACTTTTTTACCCTTATACTATTTTACCTCCTTATGCCATCTTTATTATAAAATCAAACACTTAATTCATTAAGGATTATTAATAATAATAATTCATAAACCCTAAATATGTCTTAAGACAAATCAATAAATTATTCTGTCAAATATTATTAACAACTCATCAACTATAAGTATGTCTGTAGAAAAATAAATAGTTTATTCATTAAGACATTATTAATAGTGCCTCATCAACCACAAGTATGTTTGAAGCCAAGTAACAACTTATTCATATAAATATCATCAACTAAGTTGAGTCTATACTCCACTTCAACATACATAAATTTATTCACTAATTCTATCCCTTTTTATTCACATATAGATCGGTAAATTCAATTACAAAATAATGATCCTTATATTCAGTCATTACTAGGTTCAAAGAACTATTTCATTAGCCGATTATTCTACCGTTTGACTCTATTCAACTTATAATGCTAGCTTTAATCATCCATCTTCACAGATCTTACTTCCTAGCACTTATCCAAACTCGACTTTATGTTCTTAAATTATGATACCATACCCTCTTATTATGATCAATTCTTATAACTATCTTTCATGATGAATATCCTACCATAAAAGCACACATAAATGCAAATTCACCTTTTTTAAGGTATTAATGATAAGATTTTATAGATTAGAAGCTTTCACAACTCCTTTATTATTACCTACATTCGTATATTCACCTTGTAAGTCATACAAACATAAAAAACCCATCAAGGGATTCATATAATAATGTATCAACACAGAAATAAATCTCTTTCACTTAAATTCTATGTCTTATCCATCCCAACACTGTGCCCATAGACTTAATCATGTAATTTACCATCGATTTTATATGATAAATATGATTACTAACCACTGTCTACTACTCATAAACTATAAATGTCACAACCCAAACCCATCGCGAGTGGTACCCAGACAAACCCCCAATGGGAGAACCAACTAACCCTAATCATTAACCAACACTTAGCCAAAATTAGGCAATCATTAACAATACTTAGCCAAAAGAAATGGACACTAATTAATTCCATTAATATTTAAAAGGAAACAAAACATAAGTAAAATAATATTTAGAATATTTTACATAACGGTAAATCCTCCCTAGAATCCAAAAGTCTTATGTAAAAAAACAATGAATATCAAAGAAAAAGAAAGCAACCCCAGATAATAAGACTGTATCATAGTCTGGAAAGAAATGACTTAAAGTATAAACAAATTAATCTGTGGTAGCTCAAAAAGTAAAGATCACCCTGAGATTCAAAGAACCCGCTAAATATCACAACCGAGGTCTCAAAGGAGCTGCTAGAATATGCTCTGCACTTAACAAAAATAAAACTAAGTGTAGCATCAGTACACTATTGAAATAATATTATACTGGCAGTGTCATTTGGCCAACTCATGATGAGATATATAAAGCCTTAACCATAATGTAGCATAATGAGTTAAAATATGCTACTGCTACAAAACACTATTCAATTAATAACACCTCTCATTGATTAGAAAACATAGCAACAAATCATAATTAGTTAACGAGGACAACTAGCCAAAGAGAGTCATCAAAGATAACTAATTGAATTAATTAAGTCAGTCACAAGACTTAAGTCAACAATAAATACATTCTCTGATTCATTCATAGAACTATTAAACTCACCTATACCTTATACACACAAACTATGGATCTTAGGATCACCCACTAGCCATGACCTACCAGGGATGAGCTTGTCTATGTACCGTATCCTAAACGTAAGTTTCTGCCAACCTTATTTCACCAAATCCTATAAAGATGTCCAACTACCATATCACAATGATTATGGAATAATGATAACAACCAACACCTATAATAACCATAAGATTTACATATAAATTCATTGAAAGTGATCACACTTATATAATGCAACAAGCCTTTCTACCCTTTTGCATTCCTTAACAATATGTATCAATAAGTAATACTAAGGAATAATTAATATGTACACATAAAATAAATTAGATTAAACTATGCAACCATCATCGACCCTAACCTAAGTTTGCACCACTTAACTAAGCCTGAGCCTTGCCTTTTTGTGCAACCTCCCCTTGATTTTGGTCTAGCAATATTAATAAGCCATACAATCAATCCAATGACCCATAATGTTAGGGATTAAACCCAATACCAACTCCTAAGTCTAAGTTCATGATCATTCCTACCCCAATATAGGATTTTTCTACAATAATTCATCTAAAATCTACCAATTTGTGGTTACTTAAGTGAATTAACAACATGAAAGTGTAAATTATCAATAATTAACCAAAACCATAAATTATCAATAATTAACCAAAACCCAAAGTTTTTCCTACTAATTTCCTTCTCTGCACAAAAAAATTAACTAATATAGGCCAAAACCCTCCCCAAGAACACGTAACTAGAAATTCTAAGGTTAATTAACCCAAATACTAGTTAATGAGAAGTGATTCCAACCTTAATGATTAAATACAATTAAAATTGGTTGGAATCACCCCAAATCGCCTCTCCTTTTTCACAAAACTTATTTTTAGAATAATAAATACTTATGGGAAATTTTTGGTTTATTTAACGAGTTGTCATACCGACATACACTACTATTGCGATATTTGACGTTGCTATAGTGAGAATTATTATGCTCTTGAGAATATTGCTATAGAAACATAAACATTGCTATAGCAACACCAGAAAGGAAGAATGTTGGGCTTACTACCAGATTTCCCTTTTTCACAACCCTCCTTCAACCTACAATATTCAAGACTAACCCCTTTATGATAGAATAAATTCAAGGAGTTCTACTTACCCGAATTAAGGTCCAAAAAATGTTATGGGTTCCCTAATGTCTTAAATATATAAATTTAAGTCCAATACTACCATATTTACCCAATCTACTCCCAGATTTCTGTAGATCATACCTCACTTAAATTTCATCCAAGACTAGCCAAGCCTGAAATTTTACACTTCAAATCCGGGGAAAATCTTAGCCCAAATTTTAAAATGAGAAAATCATCCTTAATGATGTAAAGGTTTGTTACAATAGATAAAAATTTACCCATCATTTGTCCTCGAATGGTCAAACCTAAAAAAGTAAGTTAAAGAAAGAAGCATATATGTATTCTTAATTAATTAAGGAGATTTTTATTAGATGTCCATTTTGGTTTTCCAAGTGACTTCCTCAACAGGATGATGCTTTCATTAAACCTTGATAAAATGAATGTCCTTTAACCTCAACTTCTGTACATCTTAATCAAAAATTACAACCGATTCCTTTTTAGAAGATGAGTCTTTGTTTAGCAAAATAGGGTCCATTTTATGATGTAGTCCTCATCCTCATGCTATCTTTTGAGTGTAGATTCATGGAGCACCGAATGAACCCATGTCAAGCTAGGTGATAATTCCAACTAATATGATATCCAATCCACATTGTCAAGAACCTCAAATGGAATGATATACAACAGGATGAGCTTACATTTTTTTACTGAATGTTATAACTCTTTTCATAAAATACATCGTTAGAAATACTCGATCACTAATTTTGAATGACATATCCATCACTTTATAGTCCACATGTTTAACACCCCGAATTTGGTAACCAGAATGCTATACGGTGCTCATGACCTCAAAGGACCACAAGCTAACCCATAACTGATATCTGTAACTGAGCACTAAATAATATACTGTAAATAAGTGAAATATAAGATTTAAGGACATATGGTTAAAAATTAAACTAATACTCAATATAAAACAATGTTTGTAATGGGGTATAACAATACCTAAAACTAAAATAAATTATCTGAAATATGATGTAGTCTAAAAGCCTCTAAACGGTCTGAAATATATAGAGTTAATGGGACATGTCCACAACTAACTCCAAACTACTAAACTAATAAAGTAATAAAATAATCATGCTATCCCCGAATGATGAGGACTCACTGCTAATTTGGCTATTGAATATCTGATCTATTAAGAATGCTCGAGAGCTCATACTTCTAAACCTATGGTGTAAAACACCATAGCACAAATACGTCAGTACGATTGAATGTACTGGTATGCAAGTGAGGTAAGCTGAATGCAAGGGTTTATATGCATGAACAATAATAACTAACTAATGACATGAATATGAATATGTGAGAAATACATTCATTAATACATAAACTGGAACTGGGGTCGTAATAGTACTGAATACTGATGTACTGGCATCTGAGTTTACTAATACTAGGATACTGAATAACTGAGTCTATTGATGACATGAATTGTGGAGTTTACAAGTAACCGATATCAAAGGTTATTGGTACTATATTACTGACAACTGAGTATACTGATACTGAAAAATTATCTGAGTCTTTACTGGACTGGGTGACTATATCTGACTATCCTGAATCTAAAGAACTATCTGAGTTCTAGACTAGACTGGGTGACTATATCTGACAGTTCTGATTCTGATAGAACTAGCTGAGTTCCATACTAAGATGAGTGGCTGTATCTGATGGTCCTGATATCTATAGAACTGAATTGAGTTCTATTACTGAGACTGAATCTAAAACTGAGACTGTGGAAGGTAATCATCTAACTGACATGCCTCGAATCTGAACTGGCGGATTCAACCTATAACCCCAATTGGAAAGGTATTAGTACCTTTCTATGGGTAAACACAAGCTGTGAGTAAACCCTCTTTGATAGGGAGCTCTTTCATCAACCCCTCCTGTAAGGAAAACTCAAAGAAGATATATAGTCCCTAGACTCGTAGGGGTACATCTCAAACTACGCTGGCTATGTAGTTCTGGAATGCAGGGATTGCTACTAAGGATCACACCCTCTACTGGCTAACAGAAGAGCCCTCATCCCAGGGTTTACTCGATGCTGAATCCTACTCCCAACTGAATAGAAACTGAACTGTTTTTCCTAGTTCACACTAGACATGACTGAGCTGTTACTGATGGTACAGGTTTTATTGACTGAACTGAGTTCACTGAGTTCCATAGAATGATGAAGTACTACTAAATTTTGTTAATTGAAAGAATGCTACTGAGTTCTGCTAGCTAACTGAGTTACTGAGGTCTGAACTGAATACTACTGAGATTTGATAACTGATTGTGATTATAGAGATCATTGAGATTAATGGACTGATACTGAATTTATTAAATTTTCTTGAGTCACATGACTGACTGAGTTCTACTGATCATGGCTTGACTGTGAGTATCGTGAAAACCGACACTAGATTTAGGCACACAACTATATTGTTGGGTACAAGTACCCCCAGGACTCGATAGAATGAAACTGACAAGACATGATACTTCTTGACACATAACCATAGTCAACAATTCATAGTTCAATCATTGGAAATTTTCATGAAGTATTTGACATTCTTAATCTTGTACATGGACAGGAATGCATTCAATCACATTCATAGTTTCACAATTCTAGTCTCATGAGTATTCCACCAAACAACTACAAGGCATAGATTTAACATAGAAGTCATTTTGAACATAAGGGTGAAACATGGATTAATCATTTAGGTTCTATTGAGTTATAAGGCATGATTCTTGTTCTTTTAGAAATTTTATCAAACACCTAGGATGAATAACTTAGGGTATAGGAATAATCATCAAATTAATACATCATAATTCCACACAACAACTCAATTGATAGGTTTTCAAGCAACATACTAACATAGAGTCATGAAAACACATTAAAGATTCCAACTTGGTATTCATACACAACATCAACATGATCATAATAAATACACAACATAAGCATCATAATTTATAATTTAAAATTGGATTCTTGGACTTCATGGACGAAAGGAATCCATGAATGAACACTTGACATACCTTAGTTGGTAAATTCTTGAAGGTTGATGGTGGAATCTCTTAGAAATTAAGTCTTGAATTGATAGCACTAGGGTTTTATTCTTGAGGATTTTGTTAATAATGAATAGAATTAGCCAAAAGAGGGCTAAATTTTGAGTAACGAGGGTTGAAGGGCATGGGAAAAAGACTGAATTAACCCTGAGAATGCAACTTTTAAATGACTAGGAATTGCACACCGACGCTATTAGTGATGTAATGCATCATGGAATAGTCGATGCGTCGCTCAATCATCACGTTGAGCCTTAGTACTTTGACCCTGGCAACCTGCAACAATATCAACCAACACGATTGACGACACAACCCACCAAAATCATATTGGTCCACCATTTTAAGATTTCGAACATGGTCTAAACGAGTTCCGAAAAATCCAAAACTTATACGGGAACACCTATTGACCTTTCTGGTCATGAATTAGCAAGAATACGGACTACTAAAGGACATTAAAGTCAAAAAATAAAATTGCAAACTTTCAAATGCTAAAGTAAACTAAGTCTGGAAACTTAGCTAGAACCTTCTAAGTATGGGACCCCCTTAACAAGCATAAATGGATTGAATTAAGCTTAGTATTTTGAGAGGTCTTATAATATCTCCCCCTTGAGAACATTCTTCCTTGAATGCGACTGACTTAGATGGGGGAAATGATAAGCTAAAGTACATGCTGAACATGAACAACTGAAACATAAGTACATGAATGACATTACTGATTTGCTAAGATTTATTCTGAGCATGCATATTTGATGCATGATTTCATGACTAACATGACTGATAAGCTAAATATATTACACTGAACATGCAAATCTAATGCATGAATACATGACAGATCTGACACATGAATACATGATTGAATATGCAATGGTAATTGATACTAATTTTATCATGGAAATCTAAGCACAAAACTGGATGAGTTCAAGGGAGACTGTTTCCTTAAACGTAAAATTCTAATGAGCCTGAAATTAATTACTAGATATAGATGAGCAAAAATACTCAAATGTAATTGAGTCTGGAATATGATATATGAGCTGGATATCATGATCTGAACTGAGAACCTTGAATACGTGGCTTACGGCTGAGATCAGAGTTTGAGGGTTAACTCATGAGTACCCTTTACCCCAAACTATATTCATTACTAAAAAAGAGAGCGACATATTAATGTCTTAAAGGTTCAGGGAATTATAGACATGAGAAAAGCTGTGACGATGCACGAGGCATTTTTATCTGAATATTTGAGATCTGAAACTAAGACATGATACTTGAACTGGGATGAACACAAAACTACCTGGTTAGTCCATCTTAGAATGATTATATTTATGAGACTCAAGATAGTTGGACTAGATGGAAAGATAGAAAACCATACCATCTGAACTTGTCTGTCTGGCTGCTAAACTGATTAACTGGCTGCTTAACTAACTCATACTAGAAACTTTTACTCAATTAGAGTGTTCCTATAACACTCTTTCTGTAGAGTTCTAGTGACTAAAGGGAGAAAGCAAATCTTGGCCTGATCTGAATAGGAAATCAGAATAGGAGATTGCTAAATGGCTGGGATTCTTATATTAGGAGACAAGGCCTATGAAACATCATCCAAGATAAAGTGACTAAGCTTTACGCACTGCAACTGATTCTACTGAAAAGATTCACGTGGGTGCTAAGCATGAATGTATAAATATACTAACTTATTTGATCAACTAAATGACTGATAGCTGACTACTTGGTTTGTAAGGATAAACTGTACTTAAACTGAAAGGCTGGACTTAGACTATTGAGTATTATATATAAAAGGTAATGACGTGACTGGGTAACGTGAGGTAACTAAGCATGAATGAGTGAAAAATTGTATTACATTAAGAGTGCAAGACCAACCGTCCAACATGGTTAGAAAACATTCCGTAAACTGAGGTACTGAAATACCAATAACTGAATAGCCATATGCTATGGTCGGGTAATCCTAAAAATGAACTGAGTTTATGATCTGACTGGACTAAGACTGGGACTAAGATTGTAGCTAAGATGGTAGTTCAGACTGTAACCATAACTAAGACTATAACTGGGACTGAATGCTGGTTCCTGATAACTGAGGATTAGACTAGTACTGAAGTACTAAATTTTGAATGCTAAATAACTAATAATTGAAGGCCATAGTTCTCTAGGACTATCTGAGTCCTTTATTGAATACTGATTACTAAATAATGCTATAACTGAGGACTGAGGATAGAACATTAACACCATGGATTCACCGAGGGATCTAAACTAAGGGTATACATGACATAATCTGAGTTTGGTTGATAACTAGGAGTGGAGCATAAGTCATGTGGTCTGAATATACTGTAAAACATGACATGAGTGCATGAGTCATGAGATGCATGACATGAGTCGAAAATTTCTATGTTCGAGGAACATGATTTGTTACACTGAGTGAACTGGGATCCCTCATACTAGGATTTTGAAATGCGCATGATTCTAAGGAAAGTACATGAATGTAAGCTGTGTTCATGGAACTAAAACGTAAAGCATGCATAAGTATCGTGATGGTTGAAGTACAAAACTTTGCACTAAGGTGGGAATGGGTCGGGAATCATCTTTCCTTATTGAATTTTCAACATATACTGGCATTACTACTAGAATCCTAAAGGCCTGACTTTTTGAGACATTATAATCGGACAGTTCCTGTATACCTGTCGGGCTATGTTAGACTGACTCACTGGAGTGGAGAATGGAAAAGGTCCTGTTAACATTTGATCTGACCTTAAAGTTACAAAAAAAGCTCCTGAATCTTAAGAAGTGTAATCATGTAAATAAGAGATATGCAATATAACAGTGACTACATGAAGAGAACTTTCCTGATCTTGTCGGTACTGTGCATAGAGTCTGTTTGGACGCTGCCTATTGATAGCGCTGGGATTGGCACCCTGCTGATTCGGGCAATCGGACTGAGCTGAACGATGACCATGCTAACTTAGTGGGCCGCGCTTAGGACAGTCTCAAACCTTGTGACTTGACTCACCATATCCAAAAAACACATTACTGTCCGCTCTACACACACCCTTATGATACTTACCACACTCCTTGAAAAGCGAATAAAAGTGAATAATGCTTGCACTATTCTATGATTTGGAGCCTGGCGCTCCATATCTTTGGTCATTTATAAAATTCGGTACTGGGGCACTAGCTGAAAAAGGAAATGGAACTAAAAACTTCTGACAATGCTGAGAATGGTTACCACCCTGCGACCCTAGCTGAGAAAAACTATGACTACCCGTTCTTGATCTCTTATTTCCCTGTCCTTCTTCTTAACTTTTTTCTTTTCAATATGTTGAGCATGGACCATAAGTCTAGATATGTCCATCTCCTTAATCAACATCGCAGTCCTGCACTCCTTAACCACTCTACCCGATACCCCAAACACAAACTTACTCATTCAGGATCTGCTATCTGCTACTACATGGGGAGCATACCTACCTAACTGGGTGAACTTAAGGGAGTATTCTTTCACACTCATGCTACCTTGTCTGAGATTAATGAACTCTAATACTTTGGCCTCTTTCTGCTCTAAGGGAAAGAAACTATCTAAGAAAGCTATAGAAAACTCTTCCCATACTTTGGGCTCTGCATCTACACCCTAATCAACCTTCCACTGCTTAAACCACGTATGGGCTACATCTTGTAGATTATAGGTGGATAACTCTGTACTTTTACTAAAAATCACTCCCATGATACCTGTGACTTTCTGAACTTGATCGAGCAACTTCTGTGGATCCTTTTTGGACTTAGAACCTAAGAATAGGGGAAAATTCATTTGGGTGAAGTCCCAAATCCTGGATAAATCTGAATTGGCCACTGGTTTGGCCGGAATAATAACTCACTGTTTATTCTGAGCTGTGACTGGATTGGCTAGAGTACTGAACTCAGTCTTGAATTCTGCATGAGAAATATGTTTTTCCAGGGGATCTGCCAGAATGGGCTGAGGTTCTGGATGATTACCAGTTGTTCTTTTGCTAGCCATTTTGGGAGGGATGTTCTGTAAATGAAAGGAAGAGTGGATTAGACTGGGAGTTAAATTTGAGCTCATGATCACTGGCACAACATAAATACTGAAAGAAGGGAACTATTCCTAAAACATCTTATAGCTTCATGTACATAAGTATGGTGCACAATACACCCATGCACAAGACTCTACTTAATGTGACTTTTCATATTTCCTAGGACACTGTTGAACCTTAGGCTCTGATACCAAGTTTGTAACGCCCTGAATCTAGCATCTAAAATGCTACACGGTTCTCATAGCCCTGATAGGCTCTGATACCAAGTTTGTAACGCCCTGAATCTAACATCTAAAATGCTACACGGTTCTCCTAACCCTGAAGGACCATAAGCTAACCCATGACTGATATATGTAACTGAGCACTAAATAATACACTATAAATATGCAGAATATAAGCTGTAAGGCCATAAGGTTAAAAGCTAAACTAATACTGAATATAAAACAATGTCTATAATGGGGTCTAATAATATGCAAAACTAAAATAAACTGTCTGAAACATGTTGTAGTTTGAATGCCTCTAAGCTGTCTGAAATCTGTGGAGTTGATGGGATATATCCCCAACTAACTTCGAACTACTAAAAAAGTAAAGTAATAAAATAATCATGCTATCCTTGAATAATGAGGAACCACTGCTAGTCTGGCTACTGAACGTCTGATCTACTATGGATGCTTGGAAGCTTGTGCTTCTATACTTATGGCATAAAACACCATAACGCAAATGCGTCAGTACGATTGAATGTACTGATATGCAAATGAGGTAAGCTGAATGCAAGGGTGCATATGCATGAACAATAATAACTGACTGATGACATGAACATGAATGAGTTAGAGATATATGCATGAGTACATAAACTGGAACTAAGGTCATGACAGTACTGAATAATGATGTACTGATATTTGAGTTTACTAACACTGGGATACTAAATAACTTAGTCTATTGATGATATGAATTACGGAGTTTATAGGTAACCGATAACTGAGGTTACTGGTACTATATTACTGATAACTGATAATTGAGTATACTAATCCTAAAAAACTATCTGAGTTCTTTACTGTACTGGGTGACTATATCTGGTAGTCCTGAATCTGAAAAACTATCTGAGTTCTAGACTGGACTGGGTGACTGTATCTAACAGTCCTAATTCTGATGGAACCAGTTGAGTTTTGTACTGAGCTGAGCAACTGTATCTGACAGTTCGGATATCTGTAGAACTGAACTGAGTTTTATTACTAAGATGGAATCTAAAACTGAGACTGTGAGAGATAATCATCTAACCGACATACCCCAAATCTTAACTAGTGGGGTCTAACCTATAACCCCAGCTGGAAGGGTGTCTGTACCATACCAATATTAAAGATAAGCTGTGAGTAAAACCTCTCTGATAAGGAGCTCTTCCCTCAACCCCTCCTGCAAGGAAAACTCAAAAAAGATGTATAGTCCCTAGACTCGTATGGGTACATCTTAACCTACGCTGGCTACATAGTTTTGGAATATAGAGATTACTACTAAGGATCACACCCTCTATTGGATAACAGGTAACCCTCATCCCTGGGTTCACTCGATAATGAATCCTACTCCTAACTAAATAGACACTGAACTGATTTTCCTAGTTCACACTAGGCATGACTGAGCTGTTACTGATGGTACAGTTTTTACTAACTGAACTGAGTTCACTGAGTTCCATTAAATGATGGAATACTACTAAATTTTATCAACTGACAGAATGCTACTGAGTTCTTCTAGCTGGCTGAGTTACTAATTTCTGAATTGAATACTACTGAGATCTGATAACTGACTGAGGTTATAGAGATCACTGAGATTACTGGACTGATACTGAACTTACTAAATTTTTCTGAGTCACATGACCGACTGAGTTATAATGATTGTGGCTTGACTGTGAGTATAGTGAAAACTGACACTCGCTCTAGGCACACAGCTAAATTATCTGGTACAAGTACCCCCAAGACTCGATAGCATAAAATTGACAAGACATGACACTTCTTGAAACATAACCATAGTCAACAATTCATAGTACAATCATTGGAAATTTTCATGAAGTATTTGATATTCATAATCTTGTACTTGGATAGGAATGCGTTCAATCACATTCATAGTTTCACAATTCTAGTCTCATGAGCATTCCACCAAACAACTTCAAGGCATAGATTTAACATGAAAGTCATTTTGAACATAAGGGTGAAACATAGATTCGTCATTTAGGTTCTATTGAGTCATAAGGCATGATTCTTGTTCTTTTAGGCATTTATCAAACATCTAGGATACATAACTTAGGGCATAGGCATAATCATCCAATTAATATATCATAATTCCACAAAACAACTCAATTGATAGGTTTTAAAGCAACATACTAACATAGAGTCATGAAAATACATTAAAGACTCCAACTTGGTATTCATATACAAAATCAACATGATCATAATCAATCCACAACATAAATATCACAATTTATAATTTAAAATTGGATTCTTGGGCTTCATGGATGAAACAAATCCATGAATGAACAATTGACATACCATAGTTGGTGAATTCTTGAAGGTTGATGGTGGAATCCCTTGGAAATTGAGTCTTGAATTGATAGTCCTATGGTTTTGTTCTTGAGCATTTTGTGAATATTCAATAAAATTTGCCAAAAGAGGGCTAAATTTTGAGTTATGAGGGCTGAAGGGCGTGAGAAAAATACTGAATTAACCCTGAGGATGTGGCTTCTAAATGAATGAGAACTGGGCACCGACGCTATTAGCAACACAATGCATCATGGCATAGTCGACACATCTTACCATCAAGCGTCGAGCCTCAATAATTTAACCTTGGCAACCTGCAACAATATCAACAAACGTGATTGGCAACACGACGCTCCAAGATCATGTTGGTCCACTATTTTGGGATTCTGAACGTGGTCTAAACGAGTTCCAAAAAATCCAAAACTTTTCCAAAAATACCTATTGACCTTCTTGGTCATGAATTAGAAAGAATACGGACCATTAAAGGACATTAAAGTCACGAAATAAAACTACGAATTTTTGAAGGTCAAAATAAACTAAGTCTGGAAACTTAGCTAGAACCTTCTAAGTATGGGACCCTCTTAACAAGCAAATGGACTGAATTAAACTTAGGATTTTGAGGGGTGTTACAATATCTCCCTCTTGGGAACATTCTACCTTAAATGTGACTGACTGAGATGGGGTAAACAATAAGTTGAAGTACATGTTAAACATGAACAACTGAAACACGAGTACATTAATGACATTACTGATTTGCTGAGATTTATGCTGAGCATGCATATCGGATGCATGATTTCATGACTGACATGACTGGTAAGCTGAATATATTATACTGAACATGCATATTTGATGCATGAATACAGGACTGATCTGACACATGAATGCATGACTAAATATGCAATGGTAATTAATACAAAGTTTATCATGGAAATCTGAGCATGAAACTGGATAAGTTCAAGGAAGACTGTTTCCTTAAACTTAAAATGCTAATGAGCCAAAAATTAATTATATGATATGCATGAGTGAAAACATATGAACGTAACTGAGTTTGGAATGTGATAAATGAGCAGGATCTCATAATCTGAACTAATAACCTTAAATCTCATGGCTTACAACTGAGATCAGAGTTTGAGTGTCAACTCATGAGCACCCCTTACCCCAAACTAGATTCATTACTAAAATAAAGAGTGGCACGTTTATGTCATGAAGGTTCAGGGAATTATAGTGTATCTCCCCCTTGGGCACTATGTCCCTTGAAAAATACTGGGCTGACTTGGCTGAGCTATGAGGAAAGATGTGGCGATCCACAAGGCACCTTCTATATTAATATTTGAGATCTAAAACTAAGAGATAATACATGAACTAGGATAAACACACAACTACCTGGTTAGTACATCTTAGAATGATCACATTCATAAGACTCTAGATAGTGTGACTAGATGGAAAGATGGGAAACCATACCATCTGAACTTGTCTATCTAGTTACTTAAACTGAATTTCTGGCTGCTTAACTAACTCATACTAGAAACTTCTACTCAATTAGAGTGTTCCTATAACACTCTTTCTGTAGAGTTCTAGTGACTAAAGGGAGAAAGCAAATCTTGGCCTGATCTGAGCAGGAAAGCAGAATAGGAGATCACTAAATGTCTAGGATTCTTGTATTAGGAGATAAGGCCTATGAAACATCATCTATGATAAAGTGACTAAGCCTTATACACTACAACTGAGACTACTGAAAAGATTCACATGGGTGCTGATCCCAAATGTATAAATATACTAATTAATCTGATCAATAATAGCTGACTACTGGGTCTGTAAGGCTGAACTTTACTTAGCCTGAAAGGCTGGAATTAGACAATAGAGCATTATACATAAAAGATAATGATTGACTGGGTAACGTGAGGTAAGTGAGCATCAAAGAGTGAAAAACTATATTACCTTAAGAACGAAAGACCAAACGTCCAATGTGGTTTTGAAATATTCTATAAAGTGAGGTACTGAAATACCAATAACTTAATAACTGGTGGACATATGCTATGGTCTGGTAATCCTGAAAGTGAACTACGTTTATGAACTGAGTGGACTAGGACTGGGACTGAAATTGTAGCTAAAATAGTAATTGATATTGTAACTGTAACTAAAACTGTAACTGGGACTGAATGTTGGTTCCTAATAACTGAGGGTTAGAATGGTACTGAAGTACTAAATTTTGATAGCTAAATAATTGATAACTGAAGGCCATGGTTCTGTAGGACTATCTGAGTCCTTTACTGAATACTAATTACTGAATGACGATGTAACTGAAGATTGAAGAATGGAACATTAACATAATAGATTCACTGAGGGATCTAAACTGAGGGTATACGGGACATAATTTGAGTTTGGCTGATCACTAGGAGTGGAGAATGAGTCATGTGGTCTAAACATACTGTAAAATATGACATGAGTGCATGAGTCATGAGCTGCATGACTTGAGTCTAAAATTTTTGTGTTTGAGGAACATGATTCGTAACACTGAGTGAACTAGGATCCCTCATACTAGGATTTTGAAATATGCACGATCCTAAGGGAAATGCGTGAATGTAAGCTGTGTTCATGGAACTGAAATGTAAAGCATGCATAAGTATCGTCATGGTTGAACTAGAAAACTTTTCACTGAGTTAAAAATGGGATGGGAATCATCTTTCCTTACTGAATTTTCTACACATACTGGCATTACTACCATAATCCTAAAGGCCTGACTTTTTGAGACATCATAACCGGACAGTTCCTGTATACCTGTCGGGCTGTGTTAGACTAACTCACGGGCGTAGAGACGGGAAAAGGTCCTATTAAATTGGGTCTGACCTTGAAGTTACAAAAGAAAAAAAAGGCTCCTAAATCTAAAGAAGTGTAAATATGTAAATGAGAGATCTGCAACATACCAGGGACTACATCAGGAGAACTTTCCTTATCTTGTCGGGACTGAAGTGCATAGAGTCTGTTCGGGCACTGCCTACTAATAACACTGGGATTGGTACCCTGCTGATTCGGGTGACTGAACTGAGTTGAAGGAAAACTATGCTGACTTCGTAGATTGGGATTAGGACAGTCTCGAACCTTGTGACCTGATCACCATATCTTAAACACACATTACTGTCCGCTATAAATAAACCCTTATGATACTTACCACACTCTTCACAAAGTGGATAAGTGAGAATAATGCTTGCACTATTCAAGGATTTAGAGCCTGGTGCCCCATCCCTGCGGTTATTTATGAACTTTGGTACTGGGACACTATCTGAAGAGGGAACTAGATTGAAAACTTCTAACTATGCTGAGAATGGTTACCACTCTGCGACCCTGATTGAGAAAAACTATAACTACCAGTTCTGGTTCTTTTATTTTTCCTCTCCTTATTCTTAAGTTTATACTCTTCAATCTATTGAGAATCGACTATAAGTCTAGATATGCCCATCTCCTTAATCAACATCTCAGTCCTGCACTCCTTAACCAGTCTACCTGATGCCCTAGATATAAACTTACCCATTCTGGATCTGTTGTCTGCTACTACATGGGGAGCATATCTGTCTTACTGAGTAAACTTAAGGGAGTACTTTTTTACACTCATGCTATCTTATCTGAGATTAATAAACTCTAACACTTTGGCCTCTTTCTTCTATAGGGGAAAGAATCTATGTAAGAAAGTCGTAGCAAACTCTTCCCATTCTATGGGCTCTGCATCTGCACCCCTATCTACCTTCCACTGCTTAAACTATGTATGGCCTAAATCTCGTAGATTATAGGCATCTAACTCTGCACTCTCACTGGAAGTCACTCTAATAATACTTGTGACATCTTAAACTTGATCGAGGAACTCCTGTGGATTCTCTTCAGATGTAGAACTTGAGAATAGTGGAGAATTATTCGGGTGAAGTTCCAAATCCTAGCTATAGCTGAATTGACCAATGGGTTGGCTGGAATAAAAACTGGCCATTCATTCTGAGTTGTGACTAGATTGGCTATAGTAGTGAAGTAGTCCTAAATTCTGCATAAGAAATATGTTCGTCCAGGGGATCTGCCTGAACGGGCTGAGGTGCTGACTGATTACTAGTTCTCCTTTTGATAGCCTTTTTTAGAGGCATATTTTATAGATAAAAGGAAGAGTGGATTAGACTGGGAGTTAAATTTGAGCTCATACTCACTGGCATGACATGAATACTGAAATAAGGGAACTGTTCCTAAAACATCTCATAGCCTCCTGTACATAAGTGTCGTGCACAACACACGCATGCACAAGATACTACTAAATGCGTGTTTTCAGATTTTCTAGGATACTGATGAACCTTATACTCTAATACCAAGGTTGTAATGCCCCGAATATTGTACCCAAAATGCTACACGGTGCTCATGAGCCTGAAGGACCATAAGCTAACTTGTGACTGATATCTGTAACTTAGAACTGAATAATATACTATAAATATGCAGAATATAAGCTATAAGGCCATAAGGTTAAAAATTGAACTAATACTGAACATAAAACAATGTCTATAATGGGGTATAACAATACCCAAAACTAAAATAAACTGTCTGAAACATGTTATAGTCTGAAAGCCTCTAAACTGTCTGTAATCTATGGAGTTGATGGGGCATGTCCCCAACTAACCCCAAACTACTAAAATAATAAAGTAATAAAATAATCATGCTATCCTCGAATGATGAGGACTCACTACTAGTCTGGCTGCTCAACATCTAATCTACTAAGGATGCTCGAGAGCTCGTGTTTCTAAACTTATGGTATTAAACACCATAACACAAATGCGTCAGTACAATTGAATGTACTAGTATGCAAGTGAGTTAATATGATTGCAAGGGTTCATATGCATAAACAATAATAACTTACTGATGACATGAACATGAACATGTGAGAAATATATGCATAAATGCATAAATTAGAACTGGGGTCATGACAATACTAAATACTGATGTACTAACATCTGAGTTTACTAATACTGGGATACTAAATAACTGAGTATATTGATGATATGAATTACAGATTTTACAAGTAATCGATGTCTAAAGTTACTGGTACTATATTACTAATAATTGATAACTGAGTATACTGATACAGAAAACTATCTGAGTTCTTTACTGGACTGGGTGATTGTATCTAACAGTCTTGAATCTGAAGTGCTATCTAAGTTCTAGACTTGACTGGATGACTAAATCTGACTGTCCGTATTCTGATGGAACCAGCTTAGTTTCGTACTGAGCTGAGTAACTGTATCTGACAGTCCTGATATCTGTAGAACTGAACTGAGTTATATTACTGAGACTAAATCTTAAACTAATACTGTGAGAGGTAATCATCTAACTGACATGCCCCAAATCTGAACTGGTGGGGTCCAACCTATTACCCCAACTGAAAGGGTGTTATTACCATGCCATAGGTAAAAACAAGCTATAAGTAAACCCTCTCTGATAGGGAGCTCTTCCTTCAACCCCTCTTGTAAGGAAAACTCAAAAAAGATGTATAGTCCCTAGATTCGTAGGGATATATCTCAACCTACGCTAGCTATTTAGTTCTGAAATGCAGGAATGCTACTAAGGATCACACCCTTTACTGGCTAACAGGTGAGCCCTCATCCCTGGGTTCACTCAGTGTTCAATCCTACTCCCAACTGAATAGACACTAAACTAGTTTTGCTAGTTCACACTAGGAATGATTGAGATGTTACTGATGGTACATTTTTTACTGACTGAACTGAGTTCTATTGAATGATGGAATACTACTGAATTCTATTAACTGACAGAATGCTACTGAGTTCTGTTAGCTTATTGAGTTGCCAAGGTCTGAATTAAGACTACTGAGATATAATAACCGACTAAGATTACAAAGATCACTGAGATTACTGGACTAATACTGAATTTACTAAATTTTCCTGAGTCACATGACTGATTGAGTTCTACTGATCATGTCTTGGCTATGAGTATTATGAACATTGACACTGGATCTAGGTACATAGATAAATTGTCGGGTAAAAGTATCCCCAGGACTCGATAGTTTGAAATTGACAAGACATGACACTTCTTGACATATAACCATAGTCAACAATTCATACTACAATCATTGGAAATTTTCATGAAGTATTTGACATTCATAATCTTGTACTTGGATAGGAATGCATTCAATCACATTTATAGTTTCCTAATTCTAATCTCATGAACATTTCACCATACAACTACAAGGCATAAATTTAATATGGAAGTCATTTTGAACATAAGGGTGAAAGATGGATTCATCAATTAGGTTCTATTAAGTCATAAGGCATGATTCTTGTTCTTTTAGGCATTTTATCAAACACCTAGGATGCATAACTTAGGGCTTAGGCATAATCATCAAATTAATACATCATAATTCCACACAATAACTTAACTAATAGGTTTTCAAGCCACATACTAACATAGAGTCGTGAAAACACATTAAAGATTCCAACTTGGGATTCATACACAACATCAAAATGATCATAATCAATTCACAACATAAACATCACAATTTATAATTTAAAATTTGATTCTTGGGCTTCACGGATGAAAAGAATCCATGAATGAACAGTTGACATACCATAGTTGGTGAATTCTTGAAGGTTGATGGTGGAATCCCTTGGAAATTGAGTCTTGAATTGATAGCCCTAGGGTTTTGTTCTTGAGGATTTTGTGAATAATGAATAGAATTAGCCAAAAAAGGGATAAATTTCGAGTTATGAGGGCTGAAGGGCGTGGGAAAAAGACTGAATTAACCCTGAGGATGAGGCTTTTAAATGACTGAGAACTGGGCACTGGAGCTATTAGCAATGCGATGCATCATGGTATAGTTGACGCATCACACCATCATCGCGTCGAGCCTCATTACTTTGACCCTGGCAACCTGCAACAATATCAACCAATGTGATTGGCAATATGGCACGCCAAGATCACATTGGTCCACTATTTTGGGATTCCGAATGTGGTCTAAACGAGTTCTGAAAAATCTAAAACTTGTCCAGGAACACCTATTTACCTTCCTGGTCATTAATTAGCAATAATACGGACTATTAAAGGACATTAACGTCAAGAAATAAAACTGCGAACTTTCTAAGACTAAAATAAACTAAGTCTAGAAACTTAGCTAGAACCTTCTAAGTATGGGACCCCCTTAACAAACATAAATGGACTGAATTAGGTCTTACAACATATTCCTTCTTTTCCAATAATTTGGTATGAATAAACCTTACTTTGTCTTGAGCTTTTTTTACCAAATCGGTGCCCAATGATTTTACTTTTCCTATTTCAAACCACCCAATAGGTGATATATACCTCATTCCATAGAGCGTTTAAAATGGTACCAAAATCAATATTGGAGTAATAATTGTTGTTGTATGAGGACTCACACAATGGAAATAATTGATCCCAATAACTAACAAAATCCATCACGAAAGCCCTCAATATATTTTCTAACACTTGAATCGTCCTCTCCGACTGTCCATTAGTCTAATGATAAAAGGTTGTACTAAAGGTAAGATTAGTCACCAACTCCTTAAGCAAACTATCCCAAAATTTAGAAGTTTAAGTTTTACCTCTATTAAAAATAATGGTAAGTCGCATCCCATGCAACCTTATGTTCTTGTCTAGCTACTTAGAACTGTAGTCTACCCTAACTAGAATGATGTGTGTTGATTTTTTCAACCAGTCCACTAGTACCTAAATTGTGTCATTCCTCCCCAAGGTTAAAATAAAAATATGAACTTTCGAAGGTTAAAATAAACTAAGTCTGGAAACTTAGCTAGAACCTTCTAAGTATGGGACCCCCTTATAAGCATAAATGGACTAAATTAAACTTATGATTTTGAGGGGTTTTATAATATCTCCCCCTTGGGAAAATTCTTCCTTAAATATGACTTACTGAGATAGGGTAAATGATAAGATAAAGTACATGTTGAACATGAACAACTAAAACACGAGTACATGAATGGAATTACTGATTTGCTGAGATTTATGCTGAGCATGCATATCTAATGCATGATTTCATGACTGACATGACTGATAAGCTGAATATATTATACTGAACATGTATATCTAATGCATGAATATAGGACTGAGCTGACACATGAATGCATGACTGAATATGCAATGGTAATTGATACCAAGTTTATCATGGAAATCTGAGCACAAAACTGGATATGTTCAGGGGAGACTATTTCCTTAAACTTAAAATGCTAATGAGCCAGAAATTAATTATAAGATATGCATGATTGAAAACATGTGGATGTAACTGAGTCTGGAATGTGATACATAAGTTGGATATCATGATCTGAACTGATAACCTTAAATACGTGGCTTACAGCTGAGATTGGAGTTTGAGGGTCAACTTATGAGCACCCCCCCTTACCCCAACCTGGATTTGTTACTAAAAGAAAGAGTGGCACGTTTATGTCATGAAGGTTCAGGTAATTAAAGTGTATCTCCCCCTTGGGCACTATGTCCCTTGAAAAATACTAGGCTGACTTGGCTGAGCTATGAGGAAAGCTGTGAGGGGTGCCTGAGAGGGATATGAGGAACAGGTGGAGCTCCCCTAGGGAAATCAAAAGCAGCAACCCTAAACCAAGTCTAACCTCCTAGAGTTGGATGAGCTCCATCCATATTATCCTTTGACAGGACAGAAGAGTTCCCACAATTATTAAATATTCTTAGAGGCTTGATCTGAAAGGTAAACAAATGGCGATTAGAGAAGATTCAAGACCTCAGTCTCTATAGCTTCAAAATAGAACAAAAATAAAAGAAAACATTCCTAAATGCCTCATAACCTCTCCCTTATAAGTGTGGCGTACTACACACTCATAAATAAGATTCTACTTGACATGACTTTGTTGGACATCCAATGACATCAAACCTAGGCTCTGATACCATCTCTGTGATGACCCAAACTAGGGCCAGACTGTGATGAGTATCTTAAGTCCCGCATGGACCAGAGATTACCCCCTACACCTAACCAAACAAAACACATTATCCCTCTAGTCGGATGAATTCCAATCATATTACAAGATAGAATGAATCAAGCTTAAGGAAATTCAAAACAAGTCTATAATCAATGATCAATGATTGGCCAAACAATCGACCAACACCACCCTTATCCATAGTAATCCAAAAAAGCCTTCTAAATAAAGAACCAAAACTAATATCACTAAAGTGCCGGGATATTCCCCTGACTATAGCAAAAGACAAGTCTAAATAGTCTAAGACATAAAAGACCAAAACATGAAATGTAGACTTACAAAGTATGAAAGCTCACCACTTCAATGTCAACTCATGAGATGATCTTAAATCTTAATCACTGTGTAAGAAAAGCAGAAGCATGACCAATTCCTACATTATATGGGGATACATCATCTAAAGACGATAAGTGGTTTGAACGCGAGCATGAAACTCAGGGATGAGTGTAACATAATGTCATAAGCAACAATTTAAAATCATTCAAAACCAATTCACATAATCAAATGCATATACATATATACTTCACATGATGGGATAGGGAACAAGGCTTAACAAGCACTTAAAAACTTTAGCCTAGATTATGTAGGTTAACCTTTATAACATGCACCCACGGGCTACATGGTCCCCAACTTTCACCCCTTAGTCGGGCCCAGTGAGTGTAGCCATACAAACTGAAGAATATCTTATATATATGCATAGGGGACTCAAAACTCCAAATCATATACTAAGGTAACTTAAGCACCTAATAATGTAATAATGTTCGGTAGACTCGAACCTCCCTAATAATGTAATAAAAATGAGGGAAACTTAAACCTCCCTGGTCACTTTGACTCCTGCATCGGCCAATACAATTTCCAGTATCGATAACGTAGACCTCCACTTTCATAACTCAGCTACACAACCCCTATTAAAGCCCAATTAAAAACATTCATCACATATTTCCATTCATTGAACCATATTTAACATTATGACATGCATTATTGGTACTGTCATACCAGCTACACTTGTAAGGTAATAACAACACACCAAAATAATTACATCATTTGGGGGAATTCACAACCCCCTTGGTTCAATTATGCAATAACTTATGAAAACATGAACCCACATGGTTCAATGTAGAATCATAATGCAATAGTTCAAGAATAATTCAATTTTACAAATTCCCACATTTCTCATAATTAAAAGCAAATTTCACAATATGGGGTTGGGTCATAACCACTTCAAAAGTCACAAGTTTGGGAAAATCACAATTCCCTAGTTCATTCACCATACCCATGCACCCATAAGTTTAGAACCATAATTAAAGAATGAATAATCACATGTAAGCCATGGGAAAACATTATTCAACAACAAACATTCAAAACCCTTAGCCCTTGATTTTTAACCAACATAAATATCCCATGAACAATACTTTAAAATATATGTTGTTTACAAATTAACAACGAGGGAAGAGTAACATGCCCGAAATACTAAATATTACAGAGAGAATTCAACCCTTGAAGCTCTAATTGACCCAATTATTAAAAACCCTAAGTATTCCGCTTGAGAGGATTAGAGAAAGCTTTGGAAGTTGTTCTAAGTGAGTTAACAATGTTAATAGGGTCCCCAATAAGGTTTTAAGTCATGGGTTACAATTGGGATAGATGGGAAATATTCAAAGTACCCTTGATGAAATGATTGGAAATTATCGTTAAAGATTATGAGTCACTATACGACTCGTATATTCTCATTACGATTCATAACACTGAGTCATAGCCAAGACAATTGCCAGGACCTCCAAACACTGTTGACCTTATGACTCAATGAGTTCCACTTGTATGGGTCCCTACAACTCATCGAGTCCAGTCATAGTCAACATAGAATCCAATCGGGTAAACACTGGACATCCTATGATTTGCACCCATTGACTCATAATAAGTAGTTACGGCTCCTACTGAGACACTCATACTCAAAGCATAACTTAGCCACTTAATTTCTGATTTGGTTATGATTGGGTCCATAGGACCCATCAAGACTCCCTACTACTCATATCCCCAAGTCATACTCAGCACAATAACTTAGGCATCATTTATTAGACACCTTATAACTAGGGCTACCTGACCCATCAAGACATATTATAACTCATTAGGTGAGTTAGTACCAGTATAGAAAGCTCAGAACTCACAAAATCTTCAAGAACCAAAAACTTAGGGATTTACACTATCAAACTATTGTTCATGTAGAATCTAGCAAGTTATGTATCACTAACTATCAAGATCCAAACTAGGGCCTAGTGGTAACAGGTATCTCAAGTCTATGAGGATCAAAGAAACCCCCTTAGCCTAGCCAACTATAACACAATTTGAATAACAATGGTAGATAACTAAATACATAAGAAAGATAGATAAGATAACCAAAAGGGACACAACGATTCAAAAACAATAACCATTCCTACACTTTATCCACAAAAGCCTCTAATCCAAAATACCAAGTTAGGTCGAGACAAGCCCTTGACCATGGATAAAAAGGGAGTCCAAAGTATAAAAAAAATTGATAGAATTTTGATACTCATAAAGAAAGCAGTGAAATTTTGAGCCCTTTAGACGATGAAGGCTTACTACTTTAACGTAGACCAACCGATGAACTAGAATTACCTAACTCTCCACAAGGTAAACAAAAAACCCCTAGAACCCTACATCATGAAATAATATAGAATTTGGGGATGGTTAGTGGGATGAGCACTAACACGTAACTTAGGGAAGGGATAAAATAATGCCAAGTACAAACTAATCAAAAAACCATATGCGCGCACACACACACACACACATATATATATAAGATGTCACGATATGGTCTAGGGTTCAAATATGATATTTCAAAAAAATTAGCCTAAACTGTGCAGCTCTAACCATCCTAAGGGCACCCCTGGGCTATATCGGTTCAGCTCTTCCTACTGAAAGGGTCCTGGCTCGTGTTAGTTGAATTAACTAGGAAAATTTAAGAAAGGGCCGAGGAATCCATGACCCTATCTATTCCAATATATGTATAAAGTATGAACTATGCATACGGTCACCAACACCAATATGCCGGCAAATGTGGTTTCCAGTATTTGTCCCTTTAGGACCTCCACCTTCCACGATGAGCTACACAACCCCATTTAAACCCAAATTAAAACCATTTACTCATTTTCATCCATTAACCTAAGAGTCTTTTAATTAGGCATTTGCCATTGTTATTGTCATACCAAATATAGTTAAGCTTGCAAGCCAATTCCATCATCTTATTCGAAAACCAATTTACCAATTAGACTCCTTAATTTTAATTTAAAACCAATCCAAGGACACCAAGTCCTTTTAAGACCACTTTTTATTTGTTTACCCATTAATGCAATGAAATAGTCTAGAAAAGTAAGCAAAACCATGTAATTATCTATGTCTCAAAACGAATTATGATAGTGGGTTAAGGTTAATAATAATTTCAAACCAAAAACCATGATTTTGGGGGAATCCACGGCACACCCATCCCATCCACCATGCCCATGCATCCAATTTGTTTCAAAATTGAACAAGTAAAGCATAAGTAATGCATTTCAACCATGGAAATCCAATTAAAATGACAACACACCCAATCAATGCATAATCAATATATTTTGAAAATATTATGAAGCCTTAAAATATCACAACACACCAAAATACTTTACTAGCACAAGAAACCTATGTAGCATTGAAGTCTGGGGATCACCATCCTAGTGATTTTCTCATATTGATCACAAATCTAAAAATCAGCAGCTATTACTATTGCTCATTTGTTTACAAAATCCCTTTTATTTTACTTATATTCCAGTTACTTAGACAAATGTTTGATAAAATTTTGATTTATTCATATTTGATAAAATTTTGATCTATTCCTTGTGGGATCGACCCTAATCTTGTTAGTTTCTATATTTGATTAACCGATCACTTTATACTTTTTGGGAGGTATAATTTAAAGGACATCAAATTTTGATATTATTGTTGGGGAATACAGTTGCGGAGTTGATTAATTACGTTTGTTAAGTTTTTGGTTTTGCTAGATGATTTTACTTTTATAATACTTCTAAGGAACACATGATGTGTGCCTAATACTCAGAGTCAAGGCAATCTCCTGATTCTATTTGATCTTAAACTTGAGAGAACTCTCAGATAAAATGAAAGAATGGAGGGCGAAAGAGTTTATGATACAACCAACCTTACCTAAAAGTGTGCTTAGTGGTGGTGAACATCATGATCAGTCATTGCAATAACATGATGGCCACAAGATAGTAAAATAAGTTACTACTAGATTGATGGTTGAGAAAAATTCCAGGCAAGCAGCTGACAGGTGGGCAGCAAGGAAAGAAAGGGCTAGATAAGATGGGGCAAATCATCTAGATGTACTTGATAAGAGAGATACATTAAGAATAAACAGGGGTCAACAATCCCTCCAACAATATATTCTTATTTATTAAGATCCAGAGAAAGACTTGGGTTATGTAGATCTACTTGAAATAGGTGCAATTATTCCACCAGAATGGCCTCAAGGTACTAAGTTTGACATCATGAGTGGAATGAACCAACTACTAAATTTAAATAGTTATTTGTCGCCCTTTCTAATAATGATTAAAATATGTATATGATGAACTTTATGGGATCTTCACTTCGTATAATATATGTGGGGCAAGTCAGGAGGCTATTCCATTTTCTCTGATAAAAGATTCTATTCTATGGATCAGAGAATTACCCCTATAAATTTATTACAACTTGGAATGAGTTGGGGACTCAGTTCTTGGGCTAGTTTTTCCCTCCTTCCAAAATACTATAATTAAAAAATAAGATATACAACTTTGACAAGTGCATTTAGAGTCACTTTACAAGACTTGGTTGAGGTTCAATAAAAAGCTATAGAGTATTTCTCACTATAGGATAATGACTTGCTTGAGATCTTCTATAGAGCTTTGAATGATAACACTAAGTCTATAATAGACACTATCATTGGTGGGGCATTCATGATTTTACGATAGAAGAATGCTTTTGAGATCTTAGATCAAATCATGAAAACCAACCAAGGAGGAACACTCGAGAGGTAGACAGACTTTTTGCTACTTATGTGGATAGAGGATCAAGAGGTAGCACATATAAGGATTGAGATTGGGTTTCTTACTAAGAAATTATGGTAGTTGGAGTGGAAAATGTCAATACATTGGGTGTACGAGGTAAAATATTTAGATATGAAGATTTAAATTCTAAAGAGGAAGATAAATATCTTGAAAAAGAGGAGGTGAGTTTCCGAGCCATAGGCCAAGGTCTAATCAAAATAATTAAAACTCTAGGAAAGGTAATTATGGTCGAAATATAGACAACTGCAATAGTTATAGATATCGATATAGCATTAGGGATAGGGAAGGTGATTGGAAGTGGAAAAATGATTATAAAGACAAGAGTAGCCTTTATGTTCCACCGATAAACTATGATATTGAGTTTGGAAATTTTAGGATGAAAGTTTTCTTGTTAAACTTGTGAAGGGGTTGGAGATCCAATAAAAATACCTTAAGGAGATCAAGACTAATATTTCAAGGATGATCCAAAAAGCCAAATATCATGCGACCACTATTAAATAGCTTGAGCAACAATTTGAAAAGATGTCTTCAATATTAAATTAGCATCAAGCAAGCACACTTTAGCAAAACCATCTAGAATTCTAAAAATGATGGCTATTTACTAGACTTTACTATTAAAAGTGTAAAAGCTACTACTGATCCACCTATGCCTGTGGTTGAATACAAGAGGGATGAGCTAATGCTTATTGATGATAAAATTGAAATGGAGAATTTGGTGATAATTAATGATGCATAGTAAAAGCCTTTAGTTGCTAAAAGAAGGTTAAGTTTATTAAAAAAAAGGAAATAAGGTCAAAGAAGTGTTAAAGCCCATTTATCGACCTCCTCCCTTTTATCCACAAACACTGAAAAAGTTAATTGAAGAGGGGAAATATCAAAAGTTCATCTTAACATTGAAGGACTTGTCGGTCAATATCCCTCTTGTGGTGGTTTTAGAGAAAATGCTGATTTATGTAAAAAAATTTAAAAAATTAGCGATGAAGAAGTGGACTATAAGTTTTGAACCTTTAGATAATGTTCACCATTATAGTGCAATTGCTCTCCACTATTTAGTTGAGAAGAAAGAAGACCCAGGAGCTTTCATGATTCCTTGTACTATAGAGTCTTCGAATTTTACTACAACTTTATGTGACATAGGTGCTAGCATTAACCTAATGCCATTAGTAGTTTATAGATAGTTAGGGATAGGTTACCAAACTAACCTCTATTAGACTTCTAATGGCTGATCACACTGTGAAAAAGCCGATGGGAATCTTGTGTGATATGTTGGTAAAGGTAGCATCCTTCACTTTTCTAGATAATTTTGTTATCCTTGACTGTGAATTTGACTTTGAGGTTCCCATTATATTTGGAAGGGATTTTATCACAATTGGATGAATATTTGTCAATATAGAAACTGGGTAGATAAAGTTTCGACTGAACAATGAGTAGGTTACATTTAACATATGCCAGTCGTGGATGATTTGATAGTTGCTATTGAGGAGAGACTCTATGTTAAGGACCTTGTAGTAGTAATAATGATTTTTGATAGTGATGGTATCGACGAGTATGATGAGATGGTGAGCGCAGTTATTGGTAGGGGTTTATACATGTTTGCACCAAAGAAGCTGGATCTTGATCTAAAAAATAGAGTGACACCACCAGCCAACCCATGCATTCCGGAGCCTCCTGTTTTAGAGCTTAAGGCCCTTTCTTCTCATCTGTGCTATGTATTTTGGGCGCCAATAATACTTGGTTGATTATCATTGCAGTTGATTTGTTAGAATATTAAGTTAAGGCCCATTTTCTATTTTGTAGAGGTTTAAATAAGATGGATTGTATACATATAATTAAGAACCAATGTAGATTGAATCCACCGATGAAAGGGGTTGTGAAGAAAGAGATTATTAATTATTAGATCTAGGCATGGTTTACTTGGTTAGTAATAATAAGAGGGTGAGCCCAGTCCAATGTGTGCAAAAAAAGTTGGAGTCACGGTAGCTTCTAATGAAAAAATGAGCCAACTCCTATGATGTCAATCACTAGATAAAGAGTTTTCATGGACTATAGAAGACTGAATTCATGGATAGAAAATGATGACGTTCCTATGCCTTTTTGGACCAGATGTTAGACTATCTTGCTAGTTGAGGATAGTATTATTTTCTTGATGATTATTTGGGGTACAATCAAATTTCTATTGCCCCCTGAATACCAAGAGAAGACCGTTTACACTTATCCATATAGAACATTTACTTTTAGAAGGATATTGTTTGGTCTATGCAGTGCTTTCATATTTTTCTAGAATTGTATGATATCAATCTTTTCTGACATGATGGAGGGCATTATTGAGGTCATCATATATGAATTTTTACTTGTGGATGACTCATTTGATGATTGTTAGGCATATTTTGCCAATGTTCTGATGAGATGTGAGGAATGTAACTTGGTGTTAAATTAGGAGAAGTGTAACTTCATGGTAAATGAAGAAATAGTGCTTGGTCATAAGATTTCAAAGTAAAGGATTGAGGTCCATAGAACAAAGATTAAGGTAATTGAAAATATGCCTCCACCAATTTCTGTGAAGGAAATTCATAGCTTTTTGGGGAAATACAGGTTTTTATCGAAGACTTATCAAGGACTTCTCTAAAATCACAAATCCATTGTGGAAGTTATTGAATAAGTAGGTGAAATTTGTCTTTAACGAGGCATGTCTGAAGGCATTTAAGTATCTAAAAGAGAAGTTAATTTTAACCTCCATTATTGTGTCTCTTGATTGGACATTGCTATTTGAGGTTGTGTAATGCTAATGGCATGGTGATAGGTGCTATCCTATGCCAAAGGTGAGTATATATCTTACATCCTATTTACTATGCTATAAAAACACTTAAACCTACTAAAAAATTACATTATGACTGAACAAGAGTTATGTGCGATTGTATTTACATTCAGGAAGTTTTGGTTATACTTGCTTGGCACAAAAGTGATTGTGCATACTGACCATGAATCTCTTCAATACCTTATGGTAAAGAAAGATACAAGCCAAGGTTGATTAGATAGGTACGTTTATTATAATAATTTAATTTTGTGGTCAAGGATTGAAAGGGGACTGAGAAATCAAAGCGCCGACCATTTATCATGCCTTGAGTGGATGAGCTTTAAATTGATGATACTTTTCTAGATAAGCAGGTGTTGGCAGCATCACAAGACTTAATTACCTAGTTTGCAAGCTTTTCCAATTATTGGCAGGTGATCTAGTTCCCGAAGATATGTTGTTTGAAAAGCAAAGGAGGTTTACGCATGAGGTAAGAAAATTCTTTTGGGATTACGGATTGTTTCATGTTTGTACAAATGGCATGATTTGGATATGTACTCCTGATATCAAGAAGATGAGCATAATGGAGGCATGTTAGTCATCACCATTGGGGGTTATGATGGAGATGCATAGACCGTGTATAATATCTTGCAATGTGGTTACTATTGGCCCACTATTTATAAGAAATGTGCATGACTATGCTAGGTCCTGTGACCAATGTCAAAGGCAAAGGAACATTGAATTTGCTGTTCATGTTTTACCTAACAGTTGTGACACTTAGATATATACCCCACAAATTCTCTTTTCATTCCAGGCCACCAATAAAGCTACCTCAAGTCATGACACATTTTAGCTGCATGGGAATGAATAAAATCGTGCGAACCATGAGCTTCATCAAGCACCTCCCGAATCAAGTCACCAACTAAAGGAAAACATATATCCTTCCTCTAAACTTCCGTACTCTACCTAAATTAAGGATGGCATTAGAAACATCACCACATACCACCTTATTTTGGAGTTTATTCAACCTCTTGTCCTCAAACTGCTTGGTCTTAATTTACTCAAGGATTATTAATTTCACCTCAATACTAACTAATATTCCACCCCTTGATAAAACACCAAACTGCATGCATTGAGATGCTAGAGTCTGAAACTCACTAACCAACCCACCTTGACACTTTCAAAAAGGACAAATTACCTACATTTATAACCTCCCTCCTCAATACGCCTGCCACCATATTAGCCTTTCCTAGATGGTATTGAATAGTCACATATAATCTATTCAATAATTCCATCTATCTCTACTATTTTATATTTAAATATCTTTGAGTAAACATATGATGTAGGATGTGGTGGTCCATGAAAACCTAAAACTTTACACCATAAAGGTAGTGTCTCCATATTTAATGCAAACACCACGTTGCCAACTCTAAATAGTGGGTGGGATAGTTCTTTTCATAAGGATTCAACTGCGTCAAAGCACAGACAATGACAATACTATCCTTTATTAACACATCACCCAAGCCTAAACATGAATCATCACAAAATACTACAACGTCCTTACTTTCAAATGGTAGAGAAAGAATAAGAGCTATAGTCAAAAGTGACTTAAGCCTTGGGAAGCTTTCCTCACACACATCCAACCAAATAAATAGTTCTTCCTTCTAAGTAAACCTTTTCAAGTGAGTTGCAATAGATGCAAGGTTATTAGCAAACCTATGGTAATAACTAGCAAAACCCACAAAGCTTCTCACCTAAGTCACCAAGCTTGGCCAAACCCAGCTCTTAACTACCTTAATCTTTTGGGCATCCACCATCCCTCCTTTTTTTGAAAAAATATGCCCTAAGAAAGTAATCAAAGATTATTAAACTCACATTTTGAAAACTTGATATAAAATTGTTTCTTCTTCAAAATTCACAACACAATATGAAGGTAACCCATATATTCCTTTTTACTCTTAGAGTAAACAAAAATGTCATCAATAGATACTATAAAAAAAAGAATACAAAAAGAACTTGAATATGTTATTCATTAAGCTCATAAAGGTTTTTGGTGCATTAATCAATCCAAAAGACATCACCAGAAACTCGTGGTGACCATACCAAGTCCTAAAATTTGTCTTTGGTATGTCCTTCGACTGCATTTTCAGGTAATAATATCCCAACCTCAAGTCAAATTTAGAGAACACCATTACACCCTATACCTGACCAAACAAATCATCTATGTGAGGCAAGAAATATTTATTCTTGATAGTAAATCTTTTCAAATGCTATCATATTTATTTTTATCAAACAAGCATAGAACACCCAAAGGTGAAGCACTTGGGCAAATAAATCTATTATCAAGTGGTTCCTGCAATAGAGTTTTGAGTTCCCTCAACTCTTCTGAAGCCATTCAATAGGGAGGAATGAAACTAAGAAGAGTGTCTGGTTCCAAGTTAGTGCAGAAATACAGATCCTTATTTGGAGGCATGCCAGGCAAGTCTGAAGGAAGCAGTTCCTGAAATTCTAAAAGTATCGGCACATACTCGATAAAAGGAGACCCTACATTCAAATTCTGAAGATGATCTAGGAACGTCAAAATCCCCTTCCCTACTAATTCTCTAGTAGACAAATGATATAATTTTCACTATTTTAGCTTTACACACTCCCTCCCACTCTATTTTATCTATCCTAGGTACAACTAAAGTCACTATCTTAGCATTATAATTCAAGGCAACATGCTATAGAGATAACCAAGTCATACCCAAACATATATCAAATCCAACATATCTAAAACAACCAATTCTACAATAGTTTAAACACCTATAAATAGCATAAAACAAGAAATATAACCATGGGTCACCACCACAAATTCCCTAATCAGAGTAGACATATGTATGAGATAATTATGTACATCACAGACCATGTTCAGACCCAAATCAAACTAAATCAACACATAAAAAAAAGTAGACCTCATATCAAATAAAATAAAAGTCATCTGGTCATAGGCTAAAATGGTACCTATAATCACTATATCAAAAGCTTTAACATCAAACTTTCCCAGGAAGGCATAACAGTGAGCCCGATCATCAATATTGGCTAACTACCTATCTATTTGGGCACTTCTCGATTCTCTTCCATTTTCTTGATCATCCCAATCTCCTAGATAATTTCCCCATCCACCTTGTGAAAGACCTCTGTCATTACCTCTTCTACCTCTATATGCTAGAACTATAGCTCATATCTGCTGTTGTGCCTGAACCCCTAACTTTCTCAAAGGTCACTCCCTCTTAATGTGACTAGCCTCACCACAATAATAAAAACCCCACTCAAGAGAGGTACAACTAGTGGAAGAGTACGAAGCCCAGTGGCTCCTCATAGTTGATGACTGAGAAGTTACCCAGCTGAGCATATATTAGGCGATGATAATGCTAATAAATAGGGTGGGATAGGTAGGCCTATTAGCATGAAACCTAGAGTAAAATCAAGTATAATTACCTACTTTGTGGTACTTCTTGGAAAACACCTAAGCCTGGCCCACTTTCATAAACACCTCTAACTTTTTCACATAGTAAACCATCTCATCCAGACTCTTACATATAGAAAGTCATATGAATAAAAAGTACTTGAAGATCTGTGTTTAACCCTTTAATGAATAATC
Source organism: Capsicum annuum (assembly GCF_002878395.1). Taxonomy (NCBI): domain Eukaryota; kingdom Viridiplantae; phylum Streptophyta; class Magnoliopsida; order Solanales; family Solanaceae; genus Capsicum; species Capsicum annuum. The sequence continues at coordinate 142,458,746 of NC_061122.1, read as the reverse complement.
TAATCCTCTCCTATTAAAAGTCAATAACTAGGTAGCATATCGAGATAAAGTGTGGGACTTAGCCTCACAGACTATTATTGACATGCCACCTATTTTAGACCTAAAAGTCATCTTTTTTATGATAACGATGATTACATAGAACATATTTATCTAGTAATAGAGCATGAAATTAATCCCAAGTCAACAAAGATAATTTCTTTAATCGACATTCTACATATGCCCTCCAATTTAGTTTTGTATCCTTTTGCAATAGAAAATTAATATACTCAACCCCGTGCTGCAACATAATACCTAACTTATGTAACCATTCGTGATCGTCAATGATGAACTAAAAAGTATCCTCTAACTCAACACACTGGAATGATGGAGATTTTATTTATTGAAAGATTCACTAAGAGCTCATGTCTAGTACCAATCAAAACAGGACACATAAGCGAGCAAGGGAGAACATCATTCCCCAAAGCCTCATCCATTCTAGGAGCCATTGTAGCAGTAGGATAAGAACATGCAACATGAATAGTTTGTAAAACAGGAGTGGCTTTAGTGCCGACTAACCCACTCAAAAGCTAATGCCTGCTGAATGATGTCTCCCAAATTATATTTCCCAAAAGTATAAAATGGTCGCAGATAAAATATATAACTCAACTATGTTAGGGTTGATCCCACATTAAAAGGAAGAGGTTCGATTAAGTATTTATCTAAATAGTTGGTAAATAAGTATAAAAGGGGGGTTTTGACAAACAAAGTGTTAGTAGTGAGAAACGTTGATTTATTGTATTTGTAATCAATATGAGATGAACACTAGGATTGTGATCCCTATGACTTCATAAATCGACATGTTATTCTTGGTAATAGACTATCCCGATGCATTGCTTGCAAAATCTAACAAGATATGTATCACCTAATGTATTTTGACCTTGCTATAGATAAATTTCACTCTTGTCCTCCTGAACTTTGAGTGTCGCATCAGTATCTTTATTTTTTACCTCAAATTAACTATCTTGTTATGGCTCTAGATATTAGATGAAGGTTGATAGAATTAAATATCTATGGTTATATCTTTTTCCTAATGTATACCTCTATCTTGAGTAAATTTAGAAATTAGACGAGTTCTTAATACATACATCCATTAGAAGGGAGATCATACCGATGGAGACAACAATAGTTGAAGCACACTATTTTAGACTAATTTTGTATTTAACTTATTTTGATAATTTATTATGGTTCCCACAACCCTAGTTATGGGGTTTAGATAATCATAATTGTAGGCACACTATGAGAATTAATAAATGAATTCATAATCATGAACTTATAATAAGAATTAAACTCCAAAAACTCAAGTATTAAACCCTAGGTATAGTGTTCATACAATTCCAAGAAAGTGCCTTAGAATTATAAAATATGAGGTAATGTTTGTACGAATTGTGTAACCCTATAAAAATAACCATATAAGTGTATTTATAGAAAAAATAAATCCAATCCTAAAAAAATTAGAAAAATATGTCACTGCCTCGGACTAGAAGATGGTCCAACCTTTGTTAAGACCCACAATCGTCCTTTGCCTATCATGGTTTGTACTTGGACTTTATCACTTTCAAGTATTATAAGGTATAATGCTCAGTACATCCTTGTAGTTTCAACGTACAACCATGAAATTCTATCGTCTAATCATTTTACTATTGAAGTTCTAAGAGTTTGCAACAATTGGAGTCTCTTCCCATAACCATATGGTACGATCGTTCTTTCAAACATGATCATAGGGTTCTATCTTCTGATCCTCTAATACTTATATATTACAGATGTGATTTTCCCTTTGCACTCACGATCATATGGTATGATTGTGATATCAACTTATGATCGTTGTTCTTTCCATTTTAGAGACCTCTGATTTATAGAATATCTGATCCAATGGTACGAAAGCCTAGGTACAAAATGGTAAGGATCGTCTGATGCCTACTTTGTCCAATCTTAAGAATTTTACTTCTTTAATTTCAAAATCTTGCAAACACTAAAAGAAACACATAAAATCCAAAAAAGTGCCCTTATACTTGAAAATAGTCCTTGTTTTAAGCATCTTAAGTGCCATTTGTTCACGACACATCAAAACCTCAAGTTTGAATGTTTGCATGTCCTCAGACAAAAAAAATAATACTACCTAACTAAGATGGTTAACTTAGAGTAAAATCAAGGTCACTTGTGGCAGCCAACACAATCAAAATCATTTTCTTACGCTTGCAAACCACATAAGTAGATTCAACACATCCATTTCTTAACATAAACAACCATTGTAATGTAAATGCAGCACAACTACTTTCAAAACAGCGGGATTAGGTCATGATATTATATTGTGATAGACAACCCAACCTGTTTATCATTGCACTCCTTAATTAAGCAATAACTAGATTGAAACCCATATGCCCTCACATTAAAGAAGTTCTCAATCACTCAGTATAAGCAATGAAATTCATCATTAGAACTACATTAGATCTCTTACTCTTTAAAAAAAGACAGATTGTATGCATTTGATACCATAGGCTTGCACATTTTTTATGCATCAACTTTCAGATAGTTGAGTTAGAATCACTATAGGCCTTTTCTATTCTTGTAATGTAGGCTTGGGGGCAGGTATGGTACACTTGGGTACAATGACTTATTCCTCCTTGTCACTACACTACTTTTGGCTCCACTTTCTTATTTTCTTTAATTTTTCTACCCTTTCTTTATTTTATTTCCCTTTTGGGAACTCGGGTGAAATTTTATTTTTAGATCAACTTCTTATACCTTATTTTTTGTTATTTTAGATTTTTTTTTCTTTTTTCTTTTCACTTTCTCTTATTTTGTTCTTCTTTTACTCATACAACACCTGATTCCCCCTTTTGGTTACTAGTAATTCTTCATACCCTCTTTTTATGCACCTCTTCAAAATAGCCACCCTCAACTGAGTCTATTTTCCTGAATTGAGGTACACAGGTCCAAGGAGGACCAGGGCCAAAGAAGGTTCATTGTAAAAATTGGTATGGTTAATTGGGTAGTTCAAGAAAAAAGTGTATTAAGTCTCATAGTGCGGTTTCAAGGGATAAATAATTATTTGGTGGGTCATTTAGGCTGAAGCGGACTAATTCAAATATGACCTATGATCCTTTCCAAACCTCCAATCCAATAGTTTTTAGTGGGACTAATCGAGAAAGTTCTAAATCACACACATAATCCAACTAGGTAGTCCTCTGACTCTTTCATGTCTTAGGGCTTTCATCTAAATTTACAGTCAGCTCCTGAGGCTACCCCCTAGTCGCGATAATGATGCTTATGGTCACAAGTGACCACAAGCTAACCCATGAGCTGGTACCTATTGTGAGCACTGAATGAGACAGAACTAATATAGCATATGTAGAAGAAAAGCTGTTAAAATACTAAAAATATGAATATTGAATATATGTAAATGACAAGTTTGAAATATCTGTAACAACTGATAATACTGAACTGACTGACTGACTATCTAACTGATTGTCTGAAAGCCTCTAAACATCATGGGAAGTTGATGGGACAAGCCTCCAACTAACTTTGAATGTTCAAACATAAGAAAATACTAAAATAACTAAGATAAATAAATCATGTCTTTGATAGATGAGGACTCAACACTGTTACTACTGGGAAATGCAGAGCTATCTAAGAATGGTCAGGAAACTGAGTGTCCGAACCTATGTTATAAGACAACATAGCATAAATAAAAGTATGTGATTAGTACTTTGAATGTACTGGTAAGTGAGATAGGGGCTGACTGAAATGCATGAGAAAACTGAGCATTACTGCATGCCAGACCAAACATAAATATATTTCTATAATAATATCTAAATTGAGGGACTGAAATCTATATAATTGAATAACTGTAAATCTGATCTGTACACTTTGTCAAGAAAACTTGAACTGAGATATACTGAAATACTGACGAAAATCATGGGAGGTATCATGTAATCGACATGCCCCAATCTAAGTAATTTGGGTCCAACCTGTAACCCAATTGGAAGGGTGTCAGTAACATGCCACGGGTACTAACACTAGCAATGTAGATCCACTAATCTAATGTCCCAAAGAACTAGGGAGTCAGTCCTAAACTGACGGGTGACCCCTAAGAGAATGTCAGTCCTAAACTGGCGAGTGACATCTCATAATCCTACGCTGGCTACGTAGTTCAGGAAATTAGGGAGTAGTACTAAGGACCCAATCCTAACTGGCGGGTGAGCGCCCATCCCTAGGTTTTGTTGGTGGTAAATCCTACTCCCAACTGAACTGAACTAAGTTTAACTGAACATTATTTTTTATAGTGCTCATCATGATTATATGAATTGAGTAAATAGTAATATTCATGGTTCAACTAAATCATTACTTGAAAATTTGAAATCATGTAAAAAGCATAAAGGTATTGGGTATTCATAACACACCAGCACTGAATGATCATAAAGTATGACATTTAAGCTTAAAACTGTAGTATGGAATCATGGTTCAACCCAAGATATAGACATTTCAACAAACATGTGGAAAGCATGGACTTAAACATGAGGATATTCTAAACATGAGAAATCAAGAACATGAAATTCACTTGAATAAGACATGGAAAACTAACATTTAAAGCACGAGTAAATCAATTATTTCATAGGATCATACTTGGGATGAATTGAATTTAAATTACCAAGGAAAACATGAATTAAACTCATCTTGAACATGTAAAATACCATAATAATAGAAAAACCCATTCTTAAATTTAAAATATGGTTTTTGGTCTCCATGGGTGAAAGAGACCCATGAATGAACACCCCACATACCTTAAGCTTCTTAACTTGAAAGAAAAACACTAATGTTGATACTTTCATGAAGGTTCTTGAATTTGAGGAACTTGAATTCTTGATTTCTTGGGGGAAAAGGAACTTAATTTTGTTCTTGGGGAAGAGGAGGGTTTTCTTGAGAGGAATTTGGAGAAGAAGGGAAAATAATGCCCTAAATGATGCCCCAAGTCATGATATGAATGATTGGGTTGAGAGGGAAAAGACCCAATTGCCTCTCAGTCATTTAAATTCAGAACTGGATGTAAAAGGCTCACCGCAATGTGTTCTTATTGTGTTCATTGATTTCGCTCACCGTGATGCGGTCTGCATGACATAGGGACTAATGCCGCATCGTGGGCTTATCATGGTGATCCACTAGTTTTATGATCCAAAAATGACCAAATCTTGTCCAAAAAATCCGAAACTCTTCTAAGACATACCTTTTACATCCCTGAACATGAATTAATTCAAAAACCAATGCCTCAGGATCGAGAAGAAAATAATTAAAAAACCTTAAAGTTAGAGGTCCTAGAAATGACTAAGTCCCCAACAATTAGTAAAAATTTCAAGCCTTAAGCCTCTTATGCATGCAACTAATAGCTAAATCGAGTTAAGATTTGTAGGGGGTATTACAATATCTCCCCCTTAAGAATATTTGTCCTCGAATGAGACTGGTTAGATTGAGAGTACCGTACTAAGGTAACTGAGATCACATACTGAACATGAATGACTTGGAACATGATTACACAACTGAGTCAGAAACATGATACATGAATTGAACTGATTTCGTTAATAAATATAATGACATAGGATGGTTACATAGCTGAAACTGAGAATGGAAAAGAGTCAATCTAAGTAAGAATCATTAAGTAAGAATCATTACCTCAGGCTGAATTTGAGTTTACGAAGAAAATATGAGGGTACTTGGTTTGCATATCTACTTCTGCTTCCCAAGTAGTTTTCTCAACAGACTGATTTTGCCAAAGGACCTTAACCAGGGGAACTTCTTTATTCCTTAGCCTACGAATTTGACAATCAAGGATCTCAACTGGGACTTTATCATAGGGAAGGCTATCCTTAATGCCCACATATTCTAAAAGAACAACTACAGCTGAATCAACAAATCACTTCTTTAACAAAGAAACATGGAACACTGGATGTACGAATATTAAATCAGTAGGCAACTCTAGCTCATAGGCTACCTTCCCAAAATGGTTCAAGGTTATATAAGGACCAACATATTAGGGACTGATATTCCCCTTCCTGCCAAATCTCTTCACTCCTTTCATAGGAGAAATTTTCAAATAGACCAAATCACCAACCTCAAACTCAAGATCTCTTCTCCTCACACCTGCATAAGATTTTTCATAGCTTTGGGCTGTCTTCAGCCTCTCCCAGATCAACTGAACCTTCTCCATCTCCTCAAACACTGAATCTAGCCCTATCACTGTAGCCTCACTTGGTTTAAACCATCCAATGGGAGATTTATATCTCCTACCATAGAGAGCCTCTAACGGAGCCATCTAAATACTAAAGTGGTAGCTGTTGTTTTAAGCAAATTCAATCAAAGGTAAGTGATCATCCCAACTACCTTTAAAGTCAATAACACATGTCCTCAACATCTATTCTAAGGTATGAATGGTCCTCTCTGCCTGACCATCTATCTGAGGATGGAAAGCTATGCTAAGAAAAACTTGGGTACTAAGACCCTTCTAAAAAGCCTTCCAAAAGTGAGAGGTAAACTAAGTACCTCTATCTGATATGATAGAAAATGGAATCTCGTGCAACTTAACCAACTCCCTAATATAAAGTCCGGCATAATCCTTAGCTAAGTATGAAGTATGAACTGGCAAGAAATGGGTTGACTTGGTCATTCTATCAACAATCACCCAAATTGAATCATGCTGACGATGCGTACGAGACTGCCCTATCATAAAATCCATGTTCACTATTTCCCACTTCCAAGTAGGGATGCTAAAATCCTGCAATGTATTACTAGGCCTTTGGTGCTCAACCTTAACCTACTGATAATTTGGGCACTTAGCCACTAACTCTACAATATCATTCTTTATACTACTCCACTAATAGATTTATCGCATATCGTAGTATATCTTAGTGGATCCTGGGTGAAAAGAATACCGTGCACCATACGCTTCTGCAAAGATGCACTGTCTCAAACCATCAACACATGGAAGACATAACCTACCCTGCCAATGAATCACACCATCTCCCCCTTAGGAGAGGACCTCTACTCTCTAATCTCTAACTACCTGCCTTTAAGTTAACAAAACTAGGATCCCTATCTTGCTTTTATTTCACTTTGACAACCAAGAAATATTTCAAACCATTCTGAACCCATATACTACCTCAGCTGAATTAACCATCCGAACATCTAATCTAGCAAACTGATAAACCTCCTAAACTAACTTTTTATTATCCTCCTCAATATGAGCAACACTACTCATAGAAAACCTGTTAAGGTCATTTGCCACTACATTGGCCTTGCTCGGATAATACAACGCACTCATATCATAATTTTTAACAACTCAAGCTACCTTATTTGATGATGATTCAATTCTTTCTATGTAAACACATACTGTAAACTCTTATGGTAAATAAACACATCAACATAAACCCTATAAATATAGTGCCACCAAATTTTTAAGGCAAAAACAACTGCTGCCAACTCAAGATCATGGGTAGGATAATTCATCTCTTGGGGTTTAAGCTATCTAGAGGTGTAGGCTATGACCTTTACTCTCTGCATCAAAAAAAACCAAGACCAACTAAGAAAGCATCACAGTAAACTACAAATCCATTGAAACCATCTGAAAATGTCAATACTGGGCGGAAGGATCTAGTCCTAACTAGCGGGTGAGCCCCCATCCCTAGGTTTGCTTGATGGTAAATCCTACTACCAACTGAACTGACACTAGTACTGAACTAAACTAAGTTTAAGTAAACATTATTTTTGATAGTGCTCATCATGATTATATCAATTAAGTAAATAGTAGTATTTATGGTTTAAATTAATCATTATATCGGGTGTTCATAACCCACCAACACTGAATGATAATAAAATATGACATTTAAGCTTAAAATTGTACTATGGAATCATGGTTCAACCTAAGGCATAGACATTTCACCGAACATGTGGGATGCATGGACTTGAACATCAGGATATTCTAAACATGAAAAATCAACAACATGAAATTAACTTGAATAAGACATGGGAAACTGAGATTTAAAGCATTAGTAAATCAATTATTTCATGGGATCATACATGGGCTGAATTGAATTTAAATTACCAAGAAAAACATGAATTAAACTCATCTTAAACATGTAAAATAGAGTAATAATATAAAAATCTATTCTTTAATTTAAAGAGGGTTTTTGGGATCCATGGGTGAAAGAGACCCATGAATAAACACCCCACATACCTTAATCTTCTTAACTTGAAAGGACAACGCTAATATTGATGTTTTCTTGAAGGTTCTTGAATTTGGGAACTTGAATTCTTGATTTCTCGGGGAAAAAGGAGCATAATTTTGTTCTCGGGGAAGAAGGAGAATTTTCTTGAGAGGAATTTGGAGAAGAAGTGCAAATAATGCCCTAACTAATGCCCTAAGTCATGATATGAATGATTGGACTGAGGGAGAAAAGACCCAACTAACCCTCAGTCATTTATATTCAGAATTGGATACAATAGGATCACCACGATGTGGTCTTATCAAGGTTGTTGATTTCCCTCACCACGACGTGGTCTCCATGACATCAGGACTAATTCTATTTCATGGGCTTATTGCAGTGACCCAGTAGTTTCGTGGTCCAAAAATGACCCAAACCTTGTCCAAAAAATCCAAAACTCCTTCGAGACATACCTTTTACATCCCTGAACCTGAATCATCTCAAAAATTAATACCTCGGTATCGGGAATACCAAAATAAAAAAAATCCTCAAAGTTAGAGGTCCTAGAAATGACTAAGTCCCCAACACTTAGTGAAAATTTCAAGCCTTAAGCCCCTTATGCATGCAACTAAAAACTGATTCGAGCTAAGATTATTATGGGGTATTACAATTTTTGCTTATTCAGTTCATGTTGTATCAACTAGGTTATCCTATTTATTATCCTAAACCTATGTCTAGATCCTAACATTGGTTACATCACCGTACATGCAAACACTACATCATACTAACAATTTTTTTTTTGAGGTTATAATTTTAAACATAATTAAAACTAGGTCAACATTCTTACAATTAGACTACACCAAGTTCTCTTAATTTACTTTAAGTTACACTAACATAAGAAAATAATGAAATAAAAATTAAAAATACCTTAACATTCTAGTTCTAACCATGATAACGTAATCAAGGGAAAAGAAATACAATAACAAAAGACCTCGATTGTGGAACACCCTCACGCCCAACTTGAAATCATGCAATGTCCTCATTCCAGGCCCCATCTAAGACAATGTGAAACTAAGGTAAGGGACATACCTGAGGTGCCGTAGGCACCATTTGAACTCTGATCACATAGGGCCATAGGTAGGTCCCTCACAACCTCCTCCTTAATAGTAGCCTCGATTGTGATTGCAACACTCAAAGTGAAGTTGTCACTAATAGCCGTCAGTGCACTCATAGTATCAATTCAGGGGCAACATCCGTCCCTCCACTAGCAGTCACACCGACCTCTAGGGAAGGTGGTATCATCTAACCCTTTGAAATAGTAGCCTTGTAGGTTTCACCCACTTTTTTTTCTTTTCTTCTTCTTAGATTTTCTATCAGCTGACCCTTCTAGTCTGTATCATCACTCTTTACCTCTTTTGAGGCTCTAAATCAACTACCTCTACCTCAACATCACTATGCACAAGGTCTTGGGAAGGAGTATAAAAGTTAGGGACCAAGGACTCGACATACACTTTAAGTGATACCAAAGAAGGCATAAGAGGTAGTAGTGGTGGTGTTGCCATATACCATATCAACTAGGAATCTACCATATCCTACAACTCAGCTACCTTAGCTTAAGTATCTATCAAATTTGGGGCCTGAACTGCATTAAGTCTGGCCATTACCTAACCCTCATAGGTATCTACCCCTGCTTAGACAGTCCTCACAACCTCTCATATGTCGTCACTCACATAGAGATTCATATAAACCTCAAGCTTTTTTATCCTATCATTATGCAATAGTCGGCTCCTTACAATCTCCTCCAACTATATAGTTGGGATAAGTGTATAACCTATGGGATCCAATGGCAGACTATAAACGGATGCCAGTGGTGGTGAGAATGATGAGGGACCAATATTAGAGGCTGATATATAGCTAGCTGGGTCACCCAAACTATACTAGGAGTCTCCAAGCCTATAAAGAGGTATCCAGGTTGCGCACATATTTGCTTTATACCATATTAGAAATATTTGTAGGATGAATTAGTCTATCCATAATATTTATAATCGCGATCTGTGTATCTCTCATCAATTGAGTCACAAGACAGCGAAAAGGTAGTATGGTGCTGAACTGAAGCACCTTGTCTCAGATATCCTCTATGATTATTCATGAAATATTCACATCCATTCCTGCAATTAATGCTTCCACTAGGCAGGAATTGGTTGCACCCAATATATTATCATTTATTGTGGGTTCTATCCAATGCCTAACTATCTACCACCATGCATTTACGGTGAACTTCAAGCTATGTTTGTAAATTGGCCCCGTTGACCAATAAAATATTCTCACCAGCTTTAATAATATGGCCAACCAGCCACCTATAGTGTATACTCTTGTCATTAGATATCAAATTCTTGATATTAGGTGTATTTATACACCTAAGTGTCATTAACTACATGTGTTTTGCCTAGTTTTGAGGACTTCTTTGTGTGCTTAATAAGTTGTTAATAGTGTGACTGAGTATCTATGTGTTTAAATATATATTTAGAGAGTTTATGATGTAATGGGAAAAAATTGAGAATAAAAATTATCACATAGAGTTTAGATGAGAAAACTAGTGTTGCTAGCATGAACAATACTCAATTTTAGTGGAATTTTATGAGCTCCATAGTGTTGTGTACACTAATTCTTACTGATTGATGTTGTAGGATACCATAGAAGGTGCTTGGGGTAACACGGGGAATAAAAACATGCTTAAATTAGGTTGGAAAGGTAACTATAAAGTGCAAAACTTGAAGGCAAATAGAAGGATAAAACTACAAAGAAAAAGTGGTGTTTGGAGTACAAGGGCGTCCCACGCTCTCTGAGCTCTAAGATTAGGGAATGCCATGCCTTAGGTGAAAAAAGTAAATGTCAATTTCTAGTGAAGATCCACGTTAAGGGCATGTCATGCCAAAGGACATCTACGATAAGGGTGTGCCATGCCCAAGGGTAAATTTAGCGTAAAATCCTCCTACACTATAAATAGGAAACTTAGCTCCTATTCTAAACACCTTAGACGATTTTGGGTGAGAGAAAACACACGAGGAGGATTGAATAAGGGTTCTTATTTTTTACATTAGTTTACTTTTACTTTTTACTTAAGATTTCCAATCTTGTGATTCTTAGTAATACTATGAGTGGATAAACACCCTCGTTCTAAGGTTGAGGCTACGAACCTAAATACTTAGATTTCAATTATGTTGGTTTAATGTTGATTATCATGTTTGGTTGTTCATGTATTCTTGATTTTACTATTATATTGATTTGTTACCTCTAAAATACATTAATATTTTTGTGATCACAAAAAAAAAGAAACATTAGGTTAGATCATGGAACACATGGAGTGGGTTTTGATCTTTTAAAAGAATTAAGGATAGGATTCGCGGTTAGGATAGGAATATACCTAATTTTCCCCATTTGGTTCAAATAAGGGATGAATACAAATGCGTTTCAATTAGTTCTCACATTCCCACTCAATGATGTAGTTGTGGAGCTAGTTAAGAAAACCGACTACTGGCTCTAAAGACCATAACCGTGTTATTAACCCCGTGAATCAATTACCAATATAGTTAGTTAACCAATGAGATTGTATAGCTTAGTAGAATTTTTCAAAGTTCCTGGACCATGAATTTCTCTCCATTATCATTTCAAACACTTTATATTCCAATTTATTATTACTTTAAAATTCTAAAATCATAAACTTTATTGGTTATGCTCGCACTTATTTAATCTTAGTAGTAAATCTAGAATTGGACTACCCACCAAAACCAAGTCCCCGTGGGATCGATATTCAACTCAATAAAAGAAACTTTATTACTTTCTAGACCACGTACACTTGCATGTGCGATAGGATGCTATAAGATTTTGGCAGCATTGTTGGCGACTTGAAAGATTGGCAACCTTCTTATTTTTATTTTTTGGATAAGTACGATCAACTTGGTCTTAGATTATGAACTTGTAGGTAAAAGTCTAAATATCAAGTAAGAAAACAAGGAAAAGACACTTGGTTGACCCATATCTTGAACTTGAGCAACGTTTACATCAATTAAGGAGAGAAATAGTACTTCTCTATCACACCTGCAATTTCAATAGAGTGAAGCTATTCTTGCAGTCATGGTTGAAGAACAACCAGAGCATATAATAGTATGGAAAATGGAGATTCCACTTGCAACTAATGTTACCTCCGTTATCTGCAGACCAAAATTTGGAGGTAGATTTGAGCTCAAGCAAAACATAGTGTAGTTGTTACACAATAGTGGGAAATTCACAGGCCTGTCACATGAGGATCCACTAGTCCATCTATAGAATTTCTTACATATCATTGACACATTCATTCCAACTAGAATCTTACAAACTTCCCCTACTCACTATTGGGAGAAGAATAGAAATGGTTGAAAGAAGAACCTTCAAACTTCATCACTACTTGGGACGCCTTAGTGAAGAAATTCTTTATTTGATTCTTTCCATCTGGGAAAACTTTCAAGGTTGAGGAGTGAGATCTTGAGTTTCAAAAAAAAACTGGATAAGAATTTGTATCATGCATAGGATATATTTAACTCCCTTCATAGAGATTTCCTGTGCCACCAACAGACCACTAAGGTCTTAGCTCATACTTTCGTGGAAGCTCTTGACAATAATGCAAAGATCTTGTTAGATTTAGCTATAGGTGGTCAAGTGTAGAAGAAAACTAATGATGGGCTATATACTCTCCTAAATAAATTACACAAGGTAATCCCAAATAGAATGGAGATATGTCCAGAATTATGGTGAAGAAGCCGATAGGTATGATAGAGGTGGATAGTGTTACAACATTGACCGCCCAATTGGCATTCTTTCAGAATCAAAAGATGACATAGTTAGCAAGTTAAGTATGAATCAACCTCGGGCTCAAGTAAATGCAGTTCAACAGGGGATAATGTGGTGTGAGATTTATGGAAATAGTGGTCACTCGATCAACCTTTGAGGAGCAAATCTAGAGTCGGTTAATTTTTTGGGCAATACACAGAAGAGGGATTTGAATTATGGTAATGCCTACATCTACAATTTCCAGAGTCACCCCAATTACTCAAAGGACAATAATCAGACTCAAACTTAGTAGTTTCAGCAGGAGTGGAGCATTTAGAATAACACTTAGGATAGTGATATCAAAGAGACTTTGAAAAAAATCCTGGCCAACAAAGAACAAATGGCTACAGAGATAAAAATCTAAAACTTGCTCAAAAGAAATTAGAAATACAGTTGAGGCAATAAGCACAGTCACATAATATAAGACCTCAAGAGGGTTTGCCTAGTGATATAAAGAATCCAAAGCAAGTGATGGTAATTACCTTGAGGAGTGGTAAAGACTTAATTGAAAAAACTCCAAAGAAAAATCAAGAGGTACAACCAGAGTTAGTCCTACTTGAGGCCGATGAGAAGCAATTGTAAACCAAAGTAGCAAAAAAATCGGGGAAGTCTCAGTACCCAAAAGTAAAGGCAACTGAGAGTACACAAGATAGAAAACCGCAACCATTCCCTCAAAAGCTTAAAAAGGCTAAGAAAGATGTTTGATTTAAGAAGTTCTTTGACACATTTAGACAACTTAACATTAACCTTTTGTTGTTAGATATTTTGCAAGGAATGCCTAAGTAGATAAGTAATTGAAGGATATGGTGACCAATAAGACAATGCAGGGAGATGTTGAGACGGTAGTAGTTACTGAGAAGTGAAGTACAGTGGCGATGAGCAAGATAGGGAAAAACGCTTAAGGACATAGCGAAATTTACCCTCCCCATACAAATTGGTGAAAATGTGGTCCATGACTTGAGTGACTTGGGAGCGAGCATAAATTTGAGTCCCCTATCTATATTCAATACTCTGAGTTTGGGAAAATTGAGGCCATGTTCTGTGGTGATACAAATAGCAGATAAAACCAGAGTGGTTCCTTAAGAAATTATATAGGATGTTCTCACTAAGGTTGGAAAGTTTATTATTCTTACTGACTTTATTGTTCAGGATTATGATATAGATGGTAGGGTACCAATTATAATGGAACATCTATTCTTGACAACTGGAGGAGCACTTATTAATGTGAGAGAGGGAACTCTAAAAATGAGACTAGATGATAAAAATGTGGTCTTTAGAGTATACAAAGCACTCAAAATACCCTCACACTACAAAGATTTGTACATAATCAAAGTTATGGAAATGGATGAGTGTGAGGTGGAGGAGTACAAACCTCTAATGGCTTCTTCGAACTCTCTCATTGAGTTGCCCAAATTAATAATTAAGCCCAAAAATAGGAAATTTAAAGAAAAGTCTAAAAAGGCAAGTGTAGAAAAAGCTGCAGACCTTGAGAGTAAGCACCCAAGAGGTGTCATGATACAATTTATGAGTCACGATGGTACCTACTTTATCGCTCTATTAGGTAAGGAAAATCTTAGCCTAGAGCTATAAAAAAGTGGGCTAATTTGGTTGGAAAAAGGTCTAAAGGACATAAATAAGCAATCAAATACTTATAATAACGATAAGACAGTCATGATAGTCTAATAGATAGATGAAGATCAAAAATCATCCTGCGACCTAGTAGTGTTGGTAAAAGAGCTACTACAAATAGAACATAAGTATTGAAATATTCAAATACAACCTATCTTAAAAAATGAAAGACTAGGAATAGATAATAGAAGGAAAAAGGGGAAACTCTGACTCTGAGAGCTCACTATATCTCCAAAATTGACTCAGCATAATCGTCATATTAGCAACAGCTAATAGTATTCATATCTGCACCAAAAAGTTGCAGAAGTGTTGTATGAATATCAAAACTACGGGTACTCAGTAGGCATTATCAATCGACTAAATAAAATTAGAGATAAATAATCTAAGTCAAGGAAAAAGGGCAAACCTCCAAGAAAAGATCCAACCCTATGCATAAATAAATAAATCTGGAATAGTAATGTAATGATCACACAATTATACTACTAAATTGGCCCCCATAAGACAATAAGTGCAACAAAGTATATAACCCAACTGTTTCCCCCATATTCAAAAAGGGTGCAATCAAAGGAAAGTAAATACCAAAGATCCATAACTTTACTGAATATCAGCTATGACCATAAAGCCATATATACCTTATAATATCATAAACATACTATCAATGCTGAACTCAAATCAAAACTCAATAGCATCAATATCATAACATCATTTGCGGGACTTGAACCAAAAATCATATCATCATTAATTTACAAACTTGAACTGGACCTCATATTATCATTATTATCATCAATAGCCGGACTTGAATCAGAACTCATATAAATAAACATCGGGTTTTACCCAAAATTAACACAACCTCCAAATTACTAAACCAACATGATCATTAAGTATCTAACCACTAAATCCCCAAAATAAGAATATCAAAAGGTATAACATGAGTATATAAGTCTACAAAAGCTAACACAAGTCTTGGCCTAAGGTGCTAGAAGGGCAAAGTTCTAATCCCGTAATCCATTTTAGGAAAATTCTACCCCAAACTAGGCTAAGGTATCTAAATTCATTTCTACATGTTAAACAAGTCATAAATATCCCTAAGATAGAAATTCTACCTAAAACATGAGCAACTAAGTAAATTATGCCTAAATATATGGTATCAAGATAACCTAAAGAGTCCAACTAATAAATTATTGTCAACTTCCAACTAATAAATTATTGTCAACCATACCTCCAATACCTAAATCCCATCTCATATTTGGAATAATAGCATATACTATGAAATATATTAATATAAAAAGAAGGTAAACCTAGTCTACCTGGATGTTGAAGAAAAGCTCGAAGAATCAGCTAAACTAACGATTTCTCTTTCGAGAAGCTTTTGCAAGATGCTACACTATAAAAATCATAATAAACTCATCAAAAAGAGAACAATGATACCCATATTTCACTATGGATATTTGGGTCCAAAATTACATAAAAATCCCATGTGGGGTCCATTTGAGAAATCATATTTTTAAAACCAATACAACGTCCCTCTATGCTCAAAGAACAATTACACTAAGAAAATAGGTAAATTTCAAGCTCTAATGGTGCTACAATTAGACCACCAATATTTTAGGGATTTTGAAAAAAGATGAAGTATTATATCAAGAAATTGATGGACGTTTACCATGATTTAGAAGCAAAAATGTATAATCTAAGTCCACAAAATGCTCTAAAATCACACACTAGTGTTTCTCTTAAGTTTTTCACACTTTTTAAGGTTACACACACTTGAATATGGAAGAATAATAGGAGAAATTAGGCTAAATGGGGTTTTTATTCCCTTCCCAAGTATCCGAGTATGGCTTAACCAGACACTGGGTGCTTAAGCGGTTATCGCTTAAGCGACCTGGTAAAGCTTTAGTGATAGCGGTCTCCCCTGCACACTATCAATTAAATGACCTTTGGCTGCTTAAGAGACCATCACTTTAGCACCAAAGGCATCGCTTAAGCGATACATGCTAGGAATATCCAGGTCGTTCAAGTGACTGGAAAGCTTCTTAAGTGTCATTTGCTTAAGCGACCTATTGGGCGCTTAAGCGATGCACCAGTACCAACTGAGAATTGGAATTTTTTTCAAGTCTCTGCTAACCACTTGGGATTCATCCAAAATCCCTTAATGCAAATAAACTATGCTACCCTATCAAATTCAATATATTGGACTCAATGACATAGTCGAAATTCCCATCTAAGGCATTTCCAATTGAAAGAAAGTCCCACACCCATGTGTCATTTTTCTGAACTTTTGACCAATAGCTTAAAATGAGTTCGAGAGCCTCAAGGCCTAAACCAAGGGTCCACCTAACCTAACATCAATGTTTTGGAGATGTTGGAACTATCAGAATTCATATATGAGGTTGTTTGTCTAAATATTTTATGCAATAGACAATTTAAACCAGCAAAGATTTCAAAATAGGGAATTGACTTTAAAAACAAATGAACTGCCCGATAATTAAACTCTCATTTCCAATAAGACATAAATGTCTTGGGGGAGATATAAGAAAGATATAATTGATAAAAAT
The DNA here is from genome assembly GCF_002878395.1 of Capsicum annuum. Classification (NCBI taxonomy): domain Eukaryota; kingdom Viridiplantae; phylum Streptophyta; class Magnoliopsida; order Solanales; family Solanaceae; genus Capsicum; species Capsicum annuum. Next base: position 142,441,468 of record NC_061122.1, on the reverse strand, counting down.
GAGTGAAAATATAAGAAATGCCTTCGAGGGTCATTACAACTACTAAAAGAACTTTCGTCCATAAAAGTAATAGATTTGGATGCACTTGAAGCCTTGAACAGGTAAGGATATTAGGTCTGCATCTCATACTTAATCTCCCAAGTAGACTTCTCTACTGGGTGGTGCCTCCACTAAACCTTAACCACCAAAATCTCTCAGGTGCACAACCACCGAATATCTCTATCCAATATGAGCATATATTCCTCCCTGAAGGTCAACCACTCATCCAATTGAACTAAGTCCTATCTAAGAACATGAGACAGATTGGGAATGTATTGCTACATCATAGAAACATGGAAAATAGGATGGACAACAACAAAATTTAGGGGTAGGGCTAACTCATAAGCCACCTCACTAACTGTGTAAAGAATTTTGAAGGGTCCAATATATCTGGGGTTGAGTTTTTCCTTCCTCTGAAACCTCATACTTTCATAGGCGATACATAGAGGAATACCTAGTTACCATCTTCAATTATCAAGGCATGAAGTCTACAATCTATAAATGTCTTTTGCCTACTCTAAGCTACCCTTAACCCATCCCAAATTACCCTATCTCTATCTAATGACTCTTGAAGCAATTTAGTACCACGAGGTCTAATCTTAGAGGTATCAAACTAGCCAATTGGAGAATGACACCATCTAACATACAAAGACTCAAAATGATCCATCTGAATAATCGAATAATAGTTATTATTCTATATAAACTTTGCTGTGTCTGAGTGCTGCTCCTATGACCTCCAAAATCCATAACACATACTCAAAACATATACTCGAGAAATTGAATAGTCTGCTCTAACTGCTCATTAGTATGAGGATGAAAGTCAATGCTATGATCCACCTGAGTACCCATCTCTTCCTGAAGATTTGAAAAATCTAGAAGTGAACAATGAAACCCGATCTAAAATATAGACATAGGAACACTATGTAAATAGACTATCTCCTAAACATAGATGAGGGATAACCTCCCAGCACTAAAGGACTTCAAAATGGGAATAACTTATGCTGACTCGGTCAACCAATTCATAATTACCAAATACCATTAGAACCATGAGAAGTATGAGGCAACCTACTAACAAATTCATGGTCTACTTGGGAATGAGAAACCTCTAAATGTAGCCACCAGGTCTCTGATGCTCGACCTTCACCTGCTGAAAACATAGGCAATAAGTAATAAAGTGCGCCATATCTCTCTTCATACCACTCCACCAATAATGCTATCTCAAATATCTTTACATATTAGTTGTACCCAGTGAATAGAATATCTAGAGTTGCTAGCCTTATGCAAAATTGTCTAAATCAAGTCATCAACCTTTAGAGCACAAATGCAACTATCGAATCTCAAAATACCCTTAGAATCTATGGTAGCCCTCTTTGACTCACCTCTCAATACCTGATCACAGATGATGCCAAATCTTATAACCTCCAACCGATGACTCTAAATATGCTTAAATAATGAAGACCTTGCCTCAATACTAGTAAGAATCATCCTAGGGTCTGAAATATCATATCATACCATTAAGTTGGTGAAGGACTGGACATCCCATGCCAACAACCTATGAGAAACTAAGATACAGGCGAAGCTACCCATACTTACCACCTATCAAAATCAAGGTGTATGTTACATATTAGCCATGCCTAGATGGTACAAGATAGAGATATCATAATCCTTAAGTAACTTCATCAATCTACTATATGTAGAATTAAGGTTTCGCTGGGTTATAATATGATAAAGACTACAATGATTTATGAAGATCTCATAATTTACACCATAAAGATAATATCTCAAAATCTTAAGCGTGTATACTACCACCACCAACTCCAAATCATAAGTGGGTTAGTTGTACTCATGAACCTCTAACTACCTTAATGCATAAGCAATAACTCAACCCTACTACATCAGCATATAACCCAAAGCATTTTTAATACCAGTGCTTTTTTTAGCTTGAAAATCATCTCAAGGATGTTAGAAATTGCTTTAAAATAAGAATTCATTCTTATACATGTGGTACTTCCATAATTTTCAAATTCTATGACGTGGGAAATTGAATAAGATTTCCATTGATATATAATTCACCAAAATCCAACTCCCGGGTGAAGAGTTAGAGCATTTTTAGTGAGACAATGTTTGACCTGAGCCTTCAGCGCATCACGGAGATAGCTCAAATGGCAATTGTAAAATTCCAGTGTTGCTCCATGATAATGGCGCGTTATACCAAACTTCCAGGTCATAGACAAGGTGGAAATACGATCGCTCCATGTCGCGCCACCGTGCAGTTTCCTAATTGTCAATTTTTAGTTACACGGCGTGATTGCGCCGCGTCGCGTCAAGGGCCCAATTTGGAAAATTTTACTAAAAATTAAATTACATGTCCACGGTTAAAAGGGTCAATTTCCCTCCTTTATATAAACTTTCAAACATGGGATTTATCTCTTATTCATCCAAAATATTGATATTTTTCTCAAATACTCTAAAGAACTCAAGCTAGGATTTTCATAGAAAGTCCAATTTCAAAAAGGTTTCACCATTAATCTTCACGAAATAACGATCTAAGGTATGCATAGTGTTCATTCATGGACTCCTTTCATCCATGAAGTCTAAGAATCCTTTTTAACTATAAGTTAAGGATTTTATTCATCTCTTTCATAATGATAAATGATGAATTGATTTCTATTCCATGATTTGACGATAAATTCCATGTGGATTGATTAGAATAGATAAAGATTTATGAAATATCATGACTAAAACCTTGTATGATGGAATTGGAATTGAAGCATGCTGTTTAATTATTTTATAATGTGCTTTACATATACTATGCCTACAATATATTTGATTAAATGCCTGGATGAAGAAAAATTGTCTAACTAGCATAATATAATGAAATCCCTATGTATGTACAAGTTTATGCCTATTACATGTTTGATGAAAGGATCCTATGAATGTAGTATGTATTATGATGTTAATCAAGTCTTCAAGTAAATCATGTTATGTCAGTTTCCTTCTATCGAGTCCTGGGGGTACTTGTACCCGAAATATTAGCTGTATGCCTAGAGCCATGTCATGTTTTCACGATACTCTTAGTCAAGCTATGAACTCTTAGACTTTAGATAGTCTTATGACTCAGGAAAAATCTCCACGATCTCATGACTCAGTCAGTTGTCAGATATCAGTTATATTTCATCATCCACAAAAATTTAGTAACTCAGTCCATGCTTAGTTCAGTTCAGTAAATCATGTCTAGTGTCCATTTAGATGGGAGTAGGAATTAGCACCGAGTGAACCCAAGGATGGGGACTCACCTATTATACGAAGGTGTGATTCCTAGAAGCAATCCTTGCATTCCAGAACTATATAGCCAGCATAGGTTGAGATATCATAGCCTGCTATATGAGGGTAGATGAGGTGGCTTAACCTGTTATGTGAGGGTTCCCACCATTCACGCTAGAGTTACCTGTTATATGAGGGTTACTCATATGTTTTTATTATCAGTGGTGCGGTATTGACACCCTTCTAATTAGGGCATAGATTGGACCCCAGCTCAGCTATCATAGCATCTTTAGGGCATGTCTATTAGATACTACTTCCCACAGTTTTATGTTACAGAATCAGGACTGTCAGACACAGTCAATCAGTCTCTGTAATAGAACTCAGATAGTTCTTCAGATTTTAGGACGTTCGATACAGTCAACTCAGATATAGTACAATACTCAGATAGTTTCATCAGATTCAGGATGTTAGCTACAGTTACCTATGTTATCAGTTATACCCAGATATAGTCACCAATGTTAACAGCATTATTCAAACATAGTCCTTCATGTTATTATTCATATCAGTTACTAGTATGTCTCATTATCATTATATAGACTCAAAAATCATAAAATCACATTGTCAGTTATAGTTACGTATTTATGCATGTATTCTTACATTCATGTTAGATAGTCAGTTTATTCATGCATGTGAACCATTGCATATAGCCTACCTCACATGTATACTTGGTACATATATACTAATGCATTCCCGCTATGGTGCTTTCTTTTATATGTTACACTATAGGTTCAGAGACACGAGTTCCAGATCAGCAGTAGATTTCATATTCAGCAGTCAGAGTAGAAGTGAGTCCTTATACTTCGAGGACATAATGATTTTATAGTATCTCATTGATTAGCTTATTAGTTGGAGTTAGTTGGGGACATGTCCCATCAACTCCTTATTCAGATTCTTCAGATAGTAGAGGATTTTAGACTAGATGCAGACTAGATATAGACTATCATGTTTTAGACTTCATATTTTTTTTGGGTATTCTACTACCCCACACAGATGTTACGTTATTTAGTTATGTTCATGATCAAACCTTATGGCCTTTCAGTGCGTGTTTCTACATTATTATGTTATCTTATATAGTATACAAGTACATATATCAGTCATGGGTTAGCTTGTGGTCCTTTGAGTTCATGAGCACCGTGTAGTATTCTGGTTCAACAAATCGGGTTGTTACAAACTTGGTATCAAAGCCTAAGGTTTAATAGAGTCCTAGGAGGTCTGAAAGCCATTTCTAGTAGAGTCTTGTACATGGGTTTGTTGTGTGCCATATTTATGTTCAAGAGGCTATGAGATGATTTAAGAATAGTTTCCCCTCTTTTAGTATTCATGTCGTGCCTATTAGAATAATCAAAAGTCAATCTCTCAGTATAATCTGTTTCTCCCTTTCTTCTATAGAACAGGCCTCCTAAAAGAAGAAATGGAAATCAGTCAGCCCCTCAGCCCGAAGAACTTTTGGGCGATCATGTTTCTCATACGGAGTTCAAGACTGCATTTACCATTCTTGCTCAATTAGTCGTTGCTCATAATGAATAGCTAATAGTTGTTTCGTCTAACCTAGTGGCTAACTCAGCTGCAGCAAGGATTTGGGACTTCAGCCGAATAAATCCTTTAATGTTCCTCTGGTCTAATATAGATGAAGACCCTCAGGAATTCTTAGATCAAATTCATAAAATGACAGACACCACGGGGGTGACTACTATTGAGTGTGTTGAGATAGTTGCATATCATTTATGGGATGTGACTTATGCTTGGTTCAAATAGTAGAAGTCTGAAAGATCAGATAATACAGGTCCTATAGAGTGGGAGGAGTTGGTCACTACTTTCTTAGACAGATTCTTTCACCAAGAGCTTAGAGAAGCCAAGGTGCTAGAGTTCATCAACCTCAGGCAGGGTCATATTACAATGAAAGAGTATTATTTTTAGTTTACTCAATTATCCAGGTATGCCCTTCATGCAATTGTAGACAGTAGATCCAAGATGAGTAAGTTTGCTTCAGGGGTGAACGACAGCATGGTTAATGAGTGCAGATCCACCATGCTGAACAATGACTTGACCTTAGCAAGACTTATGACCCATGCTCAGCAGATAGAAGAGCAAAAAATTAAGCAGAGGGAAAAGCAGAATAAGAGAGCGAAGACTAGTAGTTTTAACTTCGCTCAGCATAAGTCAGAAGGAGGAAACCATTCTCAATTTTATCCAAAGTCATTAGTTCCAGTTCCCTCTACAACCAGTGCTCCAGTTCCTAAGTTCATAGAGGGTAACAAAGATAGAGCACCAGGCTTTAAGACCTAGGGCAGTGTTAGCAGTGCCCGTACCTATCCTCTTTGTCAGACTTATGGTAAGCACCATCAGGGTGTGTGTAGAGTAGGTAGTGGCATTTGTTTTGGTTGTGGCAAGCTAGGCCATAAAGTTAGAGACTATCTGTAGCCAGGTCCTTAGGGTCAATTGAATTGCTTGTCAGCTCAGTCCGATCGCCTAAATTAGAAAGGTGCCACTTCCAGTGCTACTAGCGGGCAATGCCTAAATTGTCTCTATGCTATTCACACTCGAAAGGATCAGGAAAGTTTTACTGATGTAGTTATTGGTACATTACAGATCTTTTATGTCTATATTTATACTTTACTAGATCCAGGATCTTCCTTGTCTTTTGTTACTCCTTATATAGCAGTTGATTTTGGAATCAGTCCTGAAATTCTAGCAGAGCCCTTCTCAGTCTCTACCCTAGTGGGTAAAACCATCATATCCCAGTGGATATACAGGAACTACCCGGTTATGATATTTCAGAAAGTCACTTCAGCAAACTTAGTCAAAATAGAGATGACTGATTTTGATGTCATTCTCAGCATGGATTGGCTTCATTCCTACTATGCCACAGTCGACTGTAGATACAAAATAGTTTAGTTTCAGTTCCCAAATGAACCCATCCTAGAGTGGAAGGGTAGTGTATCCACTTTCAGTGGTCGACTTATTTCCTACCTTCGGGAAAGAAAATTAATATCTAAGCGATGTGTTTATCATTTAGTTCATGTTTGAGATTTTAGTTCCAAGGCTCCCAGTCTTGAATCAGTCCTAGTAGTGAATGACTATTTAGATGTCTTTACGAAGATCTTCCAAGAATTCCTCCCGAAAGGGAAATAGACTTTGGTATTGATCTTCTTTCAGATACTCAGCCTATCTCTATTCCTCATATAGAATGGCACCGGCAAAACTCAAGGAGCTGAAAGAACAGTTGAAGGATCTCTTAGAGAAGGGATTCATCAGACCCAGCATTTCTCTGTGGGGCGCACCAGTTTTATTTATACGCAAGAAAGACGGTTCACTTAGAATGTGTATAGATTACCGTCAACTCAATAAGGTTACGATTAAGAACAAGTATCCTCTTCCCAGAATCGATGACTTGTTTGACCAAATTCAGGGTGTGAGTTATTTCTCTAAGATAGACCTCAGATCCAGCTATCATCAGCTCAGAGTTTGAGAATGTGACATCTTGAAGGTAGCTTTTCGTACATGGTATGGTCACTTCAAATTTCTAGTCATGTCATTTGGTCTTACCAATTCCCCAATAGCTTTCATGGACTTGATGAACCGTGTGTTCAAATAGTACTTGGACATGTTCATCATAGTCTTCATAGATAATATTATGATCTATTCCCACACTGAGCGAGATCATGTAGACCATCTCAGAATATTACTCCAGACTCTCAGAGATTATCAGTTATTCACCAAATTCAATAAGTGCGAATTTTGGATAAGGTCAGTAGCATTCCTTAGTCATATTATTTTCAGTGATGGCATTAGAGTAGATCCTTAAAAGACCGAAGTCGTAAGAAATTGGCTTCACCCTATTTCTCTATCAGAGGAGTTTCTTAGGTTTGGATGGCTATTATGGATAGTTTGTTGAGGGATTTTCTTCTATTGCATCTCTTATGGCTAGATTGACTCAGAAGAAGGTCAAGTTTCAGTGGTCATATTCATGCTATAAGAGTTTTCAGGAATTGAAGACTCGACTCACCTCATCTTCAATTCTAGCTCTTCCAGATGGTTCATATGGTTTTGTAGTTTATTGTGATCCATCTAGCGTGGTTTTAGGTTGTGTCCTCATGCAGCATGGTAAGTTCATAGCCTACGCCTCCAGACAGCTTAAACCCCTGAGAAGAATTATCCTACTCATGATCTTGAATTAGCAGCCGTAGTATTTGCCCTGAAGATTTGGAGGCATTATTTATACGTTGTTCATGTAGACGTCTTCATAGATCATAAAAGCCTTCGGTATGTCTTTTCTCAAAAGATCTCAATCTTCATTAGAGAAGGTAGTTAGAGCTCTTAAAATATTATGACATGAGTGTTCTCTATCATCAGTATTTCTCATATTGATGATAGTAAGAAGAACTTAGTCTAGGAAGTCCACCAGCTTGCCAGACTAGGCGTTCGCTTAGTTAACTCTTCAGAGGATGGTGTATGTGTTCAGAGTAGTTCAGAATTATCTATAGTTTCTAAGGTGAAAGAAAAACAAGATAAGGATCCTAGCCTTGTCAAGCTAAAAGAGTCAGTTTAGAATCAAAAAATAGAGGTTTTCTCCCAAGAGGGAGATGGTGTTATTCATTGTCAGGGTCGTCTCTGTGTTCTAGACATAGATGAATTAATGTAGCAAATTCTTGCAGAAGTGCATGGTACGCATTACTCTATTCATTCAGGGGACACTAAGATGTACCATAATTTGCGAGAAATCTATTGGTGGAATGGGATGAAAAGAGATGTTGCAAAGTTTGTGGCTAAGTGCTCTATATGTCATCAAGTTAAGATAGAGAATCAGAAGCCTAGTTTCCTATGCAGGAGTTCAGTATTCCTGCTTGGAAGTGGGAATTTGTGAACATGGACTTCGTGATTGGTTTTCCTTGAACTCGTCATCAGCATGATTCAGTTTGGGTCATTATAGACAGGATAACAAAATCAGCTCTTTTCCTTCCATTTCATACCTCTTATTTAGTTGAGGATTACGCCAAGCTCTACATTAAGAAGCTGGTCAGATTGCACAGTGTTCCATTGACTATTATCTCAGATAGAGGTACCCAGTTCACCTCTCATTTTTGGAAAGTATTCCAAAAGGGTCTTCGTGCCCAAGTTTATCTCAGTACAACCTTTCATCCTCAGATAGATAGTCAAGTAGAAAGGACCATTCAGACTTTAGAAGATATGCTAAGGGTGTGTGTAATTGATTTTAAGGGTAGTTGGGATGACCACTTGCCTTTGATTGAATTTGCATACAATAATCGCCATCATTCCAGTATTTAGATGGCTCCATTCAAAGATTCTATGATAGGAGATATAGATCTCTAATCGGTTGGTTCAAAGTTAGTGAGGCTTCAATCATAGGTCCTGACTTAGTATTTGATACCTTAGAGAAAGTTCAGTTAATTAGAGAAAGACTCCGAGATGCTTAGAGTCGACAGAAGTCTTATGCAGATTTTCGTACAAACGATCTAGAGTTTGAGATTGGTGACCATATCTACCTCAAGATCTCTCCTATGAATGGAGTGAAGATATTTAGCAAGAACGGAAAGCTCAGTCCCCGATATATCGGTCCTATCAATATTCTCAGTCGATTCGAAAAGGTAGCTTATGAACTCGAATTGCCTTCAGATCTAGCCTCAATTCATCTAGTCTTTCATGTCTCTTTTCTTAAGAAGTTTATAGGTGACCAATCAGTCGTAGTCCCTATTTAGAGCATTGATGTTCAAAACAGCCTCTCTTATGAAGAGATTCCAGTTGAAATCTTAGACTATCACACTTGTAGATTGAGAAACAAAGAAGTCCCTCTAGTTAAAGTTCTTTGGTGAAATCAGTCCGTCGAGGGAGATACTTGGGAAGCAGAAGCAGATATGCATACCAAGTATCCTCACCTCGTCCTTGCCAACTCAGATCAAGCTCAAGGTAACATTTCTCCTTAAGCTTACTCAGTTTCATGATTAGTATACATCACTAACTTAGTATTTAGTCTCATGTTCATGTTCCCATAATAAACGTGGTATTAAGTACCATCGCTTATTCAGTAAAGCATTCATGTATCGGATCAGTTATATAGTCATGCATCAGACATGCATTCTCATTGTGAGAAAACTTAGTTCTTCAGAACTTTCAGTTACGCATTTATGAATCAGTTATGCATGCATTAGATATGAATGTTCAGTATGTTATGTTCAGCTTGCCAATCACGTTCTTCATAAGATCATGTTCTTGTTATTCATTTTCAGCTCATTGTTTCCACTCTTAGTCAGTCTCATTCGAGGACGAATGTTCTCAAGGGGGAGATATTGTAATATCCGTGATTTTTCTTAGCTTAAAAATCATCTCAAGGATGTTAGAACTTGCTTTGAAATAAGAATTCATTCTTATAAAAGTGGTACTTCCATAATTTTTACTTCCTGTCATATGGGAAATTGAATAATCTTTCCATTAATATATAATTCACCCAAATTCGACACTCGGGCGAAGAGTTAGAGCCATTTTAGTGAGACAGTGTTTGACCTGAGCCTTCAGCGCGCCGCGGAGATAGCTCAAATGGAAATTGTCAAATTCCAGTGTTTCTCAGTGATACTGGCATGTCACGCTAAACTTCGAGGTCATAGACAAGGTGGAAATGCGATAGCTCTACATAGCACCACCGTGCAGTTTCCTAATTTTCAATTTCCAGTGATACGGTGCGATACCGCCGCGTTGCGCCAAGGGCCCAATTCAAGAAATTTTACTAAAAATTAAATTGCGGGTCCAGGGTTAAAAGGGTCAATTTTCCCCCTATATAAGCTTCCAAACACAGGATTTAGCCCTTATTCATCCTAAATATTGATGTTTTTCTCAAATACTCTCAAGAACTCAAGCTAAAGTTTTCATAGAAGGTCTAATTTCAAGAAGGTTTCACCATCAATTTTCACGAAATCATGATCTAAGGTATGTATAGTGTTCATTCATGGAATCCTTTCGTACATGAAGTCTAAGAATCCTTTTTAACTACAAGTTATGGATTTTCTTCATGTTTTCATACTTTGTATGTTCTCTTTCATGTTGATAAATGAGGAATTGATTTCTATTCCATGATTTGATGATAAATTTCATGTGGGTTGATTAGTATAGATAAAGATTTATGAAATACCATGACAAAAACCTTGTATGATGGAATTGGAATTGAAGCATGATGTTTAATTGTTGTATAATGTGCTTTACATGTACTATGCCTACAATACGTTTGATTAAATGCCTAGATAAAGGAAAAATGTCTAACTAGCATGATATCATGAAATCCCCATGTATGTACAAGTTTATGCCTATTACATATTTGATGAAAGGCTCCTATGAATGTAGTATGTATTATGATGTTAGTCAAGTCTTCAAATAAATCATGCTATGTCAGATTCCTTCTATCGAGTCCTGGGGGTACTTGTACCCGAAATATTAGTTGTATGCCTAGAACCATATCATGTTTTCACGATACCCTCAGTCAAGCTATGAACTCTTAGACTTCAGATAGTCTTATGATTCAGGAAAGATCTCCATGATCTCATGACTCAGTTAGTTGTCAGATATCAGTAGTATTCAGTCAGCCATAGCAATTTAGTAACTCAGTCTATGCTTAGTTCAGTTCAGTAAATCATGTTCAGTGTCCATTCAAATGGGAGTAGGAATTATCACCGAGTGAACTCAAGGATGGGGACCCACCTTTTATATGAGGGTGTGATTCTAGAAGAAATCCTTGTGTTCCAAAACAATGTAGCCAGCATAGGTTGAGATATCGTAGCCTGCTATATGAGAGTAGATGAGGTGGCTTTACCTGTTATGTGACGGTTCCCACCGTTCTAGCTAGGTTTACCTGTTATATGAGGGTTACTCACATGTTGTCCTTACCATTGGCGCGGTCTTGACACCCTTCCAATCAGGGCATACATTGGACCCCAGCTCAGCTATCATAGCACCTTTGGGGCATACCAGTTAGATACTACTTCCCACAGTTTCATGTTACAGAATCAGGACTGTCAGACTCATTTAATTAGTATCAGTAATAGAACTCAGATAGTTCTTTAGATTTCAGGACATTCAGATACAGTACAAAACTCAGATAGTTCCATTAGATTCAGGACTGTCAGCTTCAGTCACCCACGTTATCAGTTTTACCCAGATACAGTCACCCATGTAATCAGTATTATTCAGACATAGTTCTTCATGTTATCAGTCATATCAGTTACTAGTATGTCACGTTATCAGTATACAGACTCAGAAATCACGAAATCATGTTGTCAGTTACAGTTACGTATTGATGCATGTATTCTCACGTTCATGTTAGATAGTCAGTTAGCATTATTCATGCATGTGAACCATTTCATATAGCTTACCTCACATGTATACTCGGTACATATGTACTAACGTATTCGGGCTATGGTGCTTTCTTTTTATGTTACACCATAGGTTCAGAGACATGAGTTCTAGATCAACAGTAGATTTTAGATTCAGCAGTCAGAGTAGAAGTAAGTCCTCATCCTTTGAGGACATAATGATTTTCTAGTATCTCATTAATTAGCTTATTAGTTAGAGTTAGTTGGGGACATGTCCCATCAACTCTTTATTCAGATTCTTCAGATAGTAGAGGCTTTCAAACTAGATACAAACTATTATGTTTTAGACTTCAGTTGTTTTTTTGGGTATTCTATTATCCCACACAAATGTTACGTTATTCAGTTATGTTCATGATCGAACCTTATGGCCTTTCAGTGCATGTTTCCGCATTATTATGTTATCTTATGCAGTATACAGGTACAGATATTAGTCATGGGCTAGCTTGTGGTCCTTCGGGGTCATGAGCATCTTGTAGCATTCTGGTTCATCAATTTTAGTCGTTACAACATTACTAGAAGAAATATAATCACGATCAATCCCTCACCCTTAATAAAAAAAAAAGCCAAAATTTGAGCTAACGTAAGAAATCCCTTGAGATTTCCAAAGCTTGACTCACACTTCTCATACCATCAGAAAAGAACTACCTTTAGAGTCAATCTGGTCATCGACACTTCAATAGTAACAAAACTCTCGATGGACCATCTATAGTAACCAGCCAAACCAATGAAGCTACAAACCTTAGATGGAGATGTAGTCCTAGCCCATCATGAATAACCTTAATTTTAGCTTGGTATACTATAATACCATCCTTAGACACCACATGCCCAACCAATTTCACTAAATTAAGCTAAAACTCACAGTTAGAGAATAACAAAAATCCTATGATCTCTCAAAGTTTGGATCATAGTCCTCAAATGATGCATCTGCGCCTCTCTACTCCTCGAATACAAAAAGATGTTATCGATGAACACAATTACAAAGGAATCTAAATAAGTCTTAAACACGCGGTTTTTCAAATCAATAAATATGGTTGGGGCATTAGTCAATCTAAATAAGTCATGAATATTTAGTTCATCAAATCCATAAATGTGGCTAGGGCATTAGTCAAACCGAAAGAAATCACGGGAAACTCATAATGATCATAACGAGTGCTAAAGGTTGTATTTAGGATAACCTCATATCGATTCCTCAACTAATGGTAATCAAACTTCAAATCAATCTTATAGCACATCCCTATACCTTGAAGCTAGTCCAACAAATCATCAATGTGAGGCATAAGACACTGGTTCTTCACCATCACCTTATTGAGTTGTCTATAATTAATACACATACACATGAAGATATCTTTCTTCTTAACGAACAAGATAGGAACTCCTAAAGAAGACACACTTGTTGAATGAAATCCTTACAATAAAGATCCTAAAGTTAAGAATTCAGCTTCTTAAGCTCGGTAGGATCCATAGGGTAAGGTGCCATAGAAATAGGTCGGGTGCCTAACTCAAGATCAATAACAAACTCTATATCACGTTTAAGTGGAAGACTAGATAGATCGGTAGGGAAATATTAGGAAATTCACAAACTCTAAGAATAAAGTCAAGCAATGAGTTCTCCGTACTAACATGAATATAAGCGAGAAAAAACTTGCAACCCCATGAAATAAGCCTTTTAGCCTAAAAATATATGAAATGATCTTTGTCGACTCCCACCTAATAGCTCTCTTCCACAAAATTGGGTGTACGCTGAGCATTGATAAGGTAACGGTCTTGGGAAAATAATTCAATATGGCATAGTAGAGGTATAACGAGTCCATACCAAGAATCAGATTAAAATCCACCATATCTAACATAATTATATCAGCCTGAGTATTAAACTCTTGAACAATCATAATATATGATCTATAAAACTGATACATTACTAAAGAATAACCTATGAGAGTATATACACATAAAAACACAAATAATGGATACCAAGATAACTCTAATCATGGGAATACTAAGCAGACATATAAGAATAAGTGGATCCCTGAACAAATAAAGCAAAAGACAACTGATGGCCCACCAAGATCATACCTGTGATAATAACATTTAGAAAATCAACCTTGGATCTAGCAGGTATGGCATATAACTGACCATACCTACCACCTAGTTGGGCTCCTGATCAATCTTCTATCCTACTTGCTTGAGATCCTTCACTAGCATACTAGTGACCACCCCTACGACCATGCTTACCACCCCTAGTTGTCCTTTATATCACCCTAATTGGAGGAACACTCTAACATGAAGGAATAATTTCCCTATTATTGGGGAACCCTCTCAAGAAATAACCAAAATTTCCACAACCATAATATGCCCAGGCGCTATACTGAACCCAAAAGATCCAGTTGACCCAAAATAACCACCATAACTAGAATAACCAGAAGATGAACCCCATGAACACTAACCAATACCTTATCTAGGATGATTACTAAAACTAGACTATAATCCATCAGTAATCTAAAGTATGGCCTAAATAGGAGTACTAAATTGACATTGATGTTGATATGGCTGACGTACAGGGTTCCTGTCCTGAGAACCATTGCTCTAAAACATGAGCCACTATGGATCCACTAAAACTACCCTAATATCATGGCCTCTTATCACTTCTTCCTTGGGCCCCATGATGCATCTACTCTATAACCTAATCATGATTAGAAACCTCAGTAAAAGACCTACTCATAATAACAAAACTCTAGGTAGACATCCAAAAGAAAGTCTCAATCCCCGAACAAAGATACAAAGCCTCTCATATTCAATAGTTAGAATTAAAGTAGCAAGCCTAGACAACTTATAAAATCAAGCCTCATACTTCACAATAGTCGTAAAGCCCTGCTCCAACCACAAGATAGATCACTCAAACAATCTATGTGACTGCGAAGCATATACTTCTCTAAAAAGATCTCAAAGAATTGAGTCCATGTCAATGGGGAGATCCAAATATCCTAGAATCAAGATGACCTCTCCACCAATATCGAGCTGCCAAGTCCATCTGAAAAGTAGTGTAATCTATACCATAATTCTCAACTAGGCCCATACCATAGGTCTCAACTAGGCCAAAGTTACCGATTCTATCCTTACAAGAAAACAAGAACTCACACACATGCTTGGTTGTTGCACCAAAAGACCTATGTAGAGCCAATCTCAATAATCTAACCAATATTTTCTCCTTCTTGATGTCACCCAAAATATACCTCTAAGAAAGTCCAATAGGTCACTGTCAAATATATAACCAAACAAAGGTTGGGGTCGAACCCACAAGGAATAGGCCAAATATCTATCACGAACTTACTAAAGTAGCCAAATAATATAGAAAAGTAAATGAGGGGATTTTGTGAGGACAATATCAATAGTAACAAATCTTGATCTCTTTGAGATGAAATCAATTTGAGATGAATACTAGAACTATGTTTTCCCTAAATTTCTAAACTCTGCAGACTTTTAATGCTCTGCTAAACTATTCCAATATTATGTATGTAGAATCTGGTAAATTATGTATCAACAATCATCTTGTGAACATCATTGGTAAATTTTATTCCTTACTTTTTGAGTCTCAGAGTGTCGATTTACTAACCCTTATCCTAGATCCATGATTAACTATTACCTTTTGATTGTCAAGTTAATTAGATGAAGGATGATAGATTTAAATTAGTGTTGTGATCTTCTTTTCAAAATCTCTATCTCTTTCTTAGAATAAGTATTGAATACAGGCAGATTCTTACGTGTGCAGTCCTGAAGAAAGAAATAACACCAACGAAGATCATAATATATGCAAAAATATTGATCAAGAACGACTTTGTAATTTTACTACTTCCTTCTTCCATCAGGTTTCCCATAACCCTAGTCAGGTGTTTTAGTCACTCATGTTAGAAATAACATTCATTGAATAATGAAAACCAAAATCTCAAATTATTATTCAACCGTAAAACCAAGAACCATGGATTCCAAGATCAAAATTCAAATCTTAGGATCAATATATTATTGTGAATGTAAAGAGTGCATAAACTAATATAAAACATAAAATGGGTATTTATGGAAAACATCATAACCTAAAAATTCTAACCAAAATGAAAACAAAAACCTAAGTCGGCAACAACTTATAGACCCACTTACAGGCTGTAAGTATGACCTACGAACCCCTAAGTGGGTCATAAGTCTCAGATCAAATCTTCATTCTATAGAACACCTACTTACAATGGGACTTACGAGGGGCGTAAGTGATATTTATGCCCGTAAATTGCCTCTATCAATCTCAGATAAAACTAGACATCTTCAGAACTGTTAGAACTTTTCCCTCTAACACTTTTAATGGCACATATGGTGGCATAATTCCCACTTATAATCCTAAGTGGGGTCATTTTCTATACTTTAACTCTTTAGTCCTCTGTTATACTTTAACTTTTGTTCTTATTTTTAGCTCCAAAACCTATTTTTCTACAAAATAAACACAAAAACATATCATATCTAACAAAATGGACCTAAGTACTTGAATATTTTTTTATTTTAAGAATTGAAAGTGTCATGAAACCATGGCATATCAACACTATATACTTAGAACATCTGCATGTCCTCAGGAAATAAATACATAACAAAACACAACACGATGCTCAACTATGGGAAACCCAAGAAACCTATCGCAGTCAACTCAATTTTAGCTCAAAATTTGCACCCCCTCTATTTTCAACTTTTCAAAACCAACTATCTGGATCTATATAGCGCAATAGTATGACACAAAGAAATACATCTATAGAATGACATTAGAGACAAATAACCAAGCAAACATATAGTATACATTACCTGAATAGATAAGCAATTAGCAACACAACCCATGTACCCTCACAATAAAAAAGTCCCACTCTCACAGTATGATCATGCATGCCAATGTGGGAATGATATCGAGAAACTCACACTCACAAAAGAAGTTTTAATCAATGTGAATAGAATACCATTGGCTTGCCTTTATTTTCTTTACCTTGGTTGTTTTGGACATTCAGATTAGGATCGCTATAGAACTTTATTCGACTTGTAATGTAGGCTTAGAGGCAGATATAGTATATTTGTGAAATAGTGACTCGCTTTCCTTGACACTACACTTATATTTGGATCCACTTCTTAACCGACTTCTCTTTTATACCTCCCTTTTTTTCTTTCTTTTCTATTTTATTGCTTATTTAGGTTGGGTGTGATTTCTTTATTCTCTCTTTTTTTTTCCTTTTTCACTTTTCTTTCTTTTTTCTTTTCTCTTTGTCTATTTTTTTCTATTTTATCTCGCCCAGCCCTAATTTTATTTCTCTTATTCAAACCCTTCTTTGTATCCAACTTTACCTATGCACCCTTATGATAGTTATCCTTAACTTAGGTGATTTGCCTGAGTTGAGGTGCACAATGTCCAAGGAGGGACCAGGGCCAAAATAGATTCATTGTACTCAAATTTGGGAATATGTATGGTGAAAACTAGAAAATAGGTCAATATAGGATCAAATCAATGATCAAGGGATACTTTTTCACATTTGGATGGTCATTTAGGCTAAGAGTGGACTAAATAAAAATGGCATATGGTCATGTCCTAACCAACTATCCTACAACCTAGACAAGACTATTCGGGCAAGTTATGGATTAAATACACAAAGGAAATTAGGTAAGTATCTCACACACATGGTACAAGGTTATATTACTACTACTACCTATCCAGTTCATACAAATGCTAAGATATGATTATTTTTTCCCTATTCCTAATTCCATAGTAAGATCCACATTAGTCACACATATATTCACATCACATATTTTACAAAATCTATTTAGAGGGGTATTATTTTTTAAAACACATAAAATATGTCAATTTCCCTTAGGTTCCTTATTTTTCTCCTAACTAAACACAAATACAACACAACACAAATACAACACAACACATATACAACACAAACACAAAATGACACAAACATGCTAGTTCTACCAAGATAATGCAACCGATAAGAAAATAAACTTGGAAACAAAAACCCTCAGTTGTGGTGTACCCACCCCTAATTTAAGACTATGCACTGTCCTCAATGCATAACTAAAATATGAAACAAAGGATAAGGACATAACTGGGGTGCCCTAAGCATTCAGCTCAGAATCTTCCCCATCTGGGGTATGTTGTGGCTCCACTAAAGTTGGTGGTAGTGGTAGGAGGCATGACTACAAGACGTTTCTACTGCTATCTCAGCTCTCCTCTACTAAATCATGAGATGCCTTTTTCAAGGCCTTCTTTATGTCCATAGTCGGGTCTTAGAGCTCTTTTTCTTGACCTCTTTTAGCCCCAACAATTAAGGACACATACTTATCAGTAAATAAGTCAAATATCATAAATGGAATTAGAGATAATGGTTACATAAAGACTAGATTAAATGGAGGAATGAACCCAACTTGGCTCTCTAGTAGTGATCAAATCTCTATACATAATGTAGACATCTCCTCGCGAAGGCCCAATAAATCAAGAGTCTAGACCTCATGTAACTATGTAGTTATCTGAGCCTCAAAGCTATCAATCTAAGAATGAGTATACTCTGCCATCTCTGCCCTCAGCCTCACCTCAAACCAGGCCTCATTAGTCTTAGTATAGTATACACTAAAGGCCAAATCTCTCTATATAGTGTGGCTAGCAGAGTCTCTGTCTGAGTGTGGCAGGCTATCATTTTATCCTATTTCTCAAACATGTACTATAGAAACTCGTGTGACACCCTAATCAAACTAGTAACTATAGAGCGAGGGGGTAAATTAGATGTCCCATCTAGCTCAGATGTAGAAGTCAAGGCTGGTACAAATATGGTTGTGGCCCTCTCACCAGTAGTAGAAGTATCGACCAAAACTCTCTTCTTGCCTATCTCAATATCAATAGTAATATCTAGACTCTCAACATGATATATTGGTATAAAGGGAACCCCTAAAAAGGCTAGAATATAAGTATGAGGTAGTGGCACTCTCTGTGTAAGATCGAGTTTGTCGGATTCTTTATCAAGATAATATCAGTTGTGAGAATCATCTCAATCCAATGATCTACCTTAGGAATAATTAGCAGTTTGATCAATCACATAGATGCTAAATTAAATAAGAAAAAAGAAAATTGGTGGTCTCATGGAATGCTCTAATTTGGATCTCCAGATGTATCAATCTCACAAATTCTATGTGATAGACATCAATAAGACTGGAAATCAAGGCAGCTCTATCCCATGTATGTATGTTATCCAAAGAAGTTGGACTCAATATTTGAATTACCTAGGTCAACAAAAACTTTGTTGTAAAATATAGTGGTGCCTTTTTTTTATCTCTCATTTTCCCTCAACACATCCAGCCTCATAGCCAACTTAGCAATATAGGTGGCTATCCATCTAGACAAATCAAGTCTTTATTTCCTATGCTCAACGTCCTTCATATCATGTCTATTCTGCACTAACCTCATCCTATAATAAAACTCATTTATCAATGTTGTTCCCTCATGCTTTGTCCTAAGCAAATGTGTACCCCTACCAAAGTGTGGGTCAACTGGGGCTGCTAAACTCCTCTACCCTCAGCAGGGTTATTAAATAGATCATCTAGGAATATGAGACATAGAATTCCTAAACTAGAGTCTAGCTATATGAACCTTGGGTCCAAGTCATCTACCTCAAGTAATATCTATCAAATGAGGCCCGCAGGTCTAGTACTTGTACTAGCCTCATAAAATAAATCCTGACCTCTGCTGCAATACGACACTAATCTATAATGAAGATGTCTCTCTAAAAAAATATGTTATAGTCCCTTCATACACCATCTCAATAAAATCTCAGCAATAGGTACAACTGAGACATGTTTAGAATTAGATGTTGGGGCCGCAGGTGGTGGAATAGGGGGCTGAGCATCCTATGCAACCTGCTGAGTATCATATGTCGATGATAAGTATATTTTTTGTGGAACCTGGGCTATACCCAACTCAAACTACAGTGTAAAAGAGCCAGATGCTAACTCACTATATAATCGAATGTATCTTTTAACCCATTTTCACATTAAGAGCCAGGTGAATCCTTCTCAGCTCTAAAACTAGAAATCGAGCCAGACTTAACCTCCTCTCTAGACCTTGATCCTATCTGTAGCTCATTCTATAAATCACTCTCTCCCTTCTCAGGCTAGGAAGAGTATGGTGGTATTCCTAGGTTGACTTCATCATCGACCTCTGAAGAGGTCTAAGTAGTGCATTTTGGGTCCCTACCTGTACTGGTGCGGTTTAAGAGTCTGGATGAACAATAGATGGTATGGGTTAGGGGATCATCTAAATAGGATTTGGGGTGGGCTGAGTACCCAATGTGGCCATAACTGCTGCAGGTGCAGCCAATCTCTGTGATCTGCCCTGAATCTATCGTGGGACCACTAGGGTATTATTCTTTCTCAATAGGTACTCCTCTATGGAGGCACTTTACTCAGGTGACTCATCTTAGAGATAAGATTAAATCCCTTATTTGGTGCAGCTTTTGGTGTCATAGTACCTGAAAAAATAGTTGTTAGTTCCTGAAACACAAGAATGGAACAAAAAATTTGATGACCTAAGGTAGGGCTACCTACGACCCTACTTATGAAGGTCGTAAGTAATACTAATGTGGGTCATAGGTACCCTCATACGAACCAGACAAATCCCTAAAGTTTCATTACATTAGGTCTGACACTTATGGGGCCACTTACGTCCTTGTAGGTACCACTTACGAGGTCCATAAGCAATCTCATAACTTACCTTCAGAGAGTTGGTCAATTTCTCTCAAATTTTTATCCCATGCAGTATATGTTTACACTTTTTGCCAATTTCATACACTACAACATGTATAAATTTATGTTCACAAGTATTGTACAAGTATTTTTGAGCTTTTCCTCTAATCATTCAACTTCTTCTTCCATTATTAAAGTGATCACAAGTTTTATAAGCATAAATTATGCAACAAATACGATATTACCCAACTTAGGCTCTATATATTTCAAAATTCATGATCAATTATCAATTTCATATGTTATCAAGCATTATTCTTAAATTCGATAAGCAAGAACATGTTTTTTACTAGTTGGAGCTGAAAAGTATTTACCTGGATTCAAAGAGTTGGAAGTAGAAGATGAAAAATGTGTAAGGAATCCAACTTTCTAATTATTAAGTATTTAACAGATGAGATTTTGAGAGATTTTTTGCCTTTTATAGATTAAGAGAGAAGTTGATGAGTTTGAGTTTAAAATTTAAAGTAGTAAGGAAAATGATTGTGTTTCAGGGTTTTAAGGGAATGGGTCTGGTCGGATTCGAGTCAGGTCACTTGGGCCGACCTAAATTTCAAAAATTTTAATGCCACATTTTTGTCAACTTACGGGGCCACTTATCGTCGATAAGTGGTACATACGACAGCCATAAGTGCCTATGTAAATGACCTTTCAATTTTTTCCTCTAATTTTGACAACCCTTATAAGTAGGGGTGTAAGTTGTACTTATGACCCTCGTAAGTGGGTCAATAAGTACAACTTCTGAGACCCAAAAATTCTTAGAAATTTTATCAGACACCTATGACACCACTTACCTACAATAGGTGGGACTTACAGACTCCTTATCTGTAAGTCCACTTATATGGACTTGTCTAAATTTTGTAATTTTTACCATGTTCCAGCTATTTTCCCTTACTTAACACCTATAAAAATGAAAACAAAGTGAACACAAAACATTGGGTTGCCTCCCAACCAGCATTTGATTTATCATCACAGAACTATGTATCTATATTGGATAGTCAAACTTTACCAACAAGCCCGTCGGTTGCCTCCTATGAAGTGCCTAATTTAATGTTATGGTATGATTCAGTTGTCTTGGCTACTCATACTTCGCCAAGGCTTATATAAACACAAAACTTCACCTCCTCAATATCTCCTATATATTGCTTAACATACTGTCCGTTCACCTAGAATTGGGATTTGCCATCTCGCTTCAACTCAATTGCACTATGCAGAAATACTCTAATCACATTAAGTGGTCCATACCACCTAGACGTCAACTTGATAGGAAACAAGCGAAGCCTTGAATTTTATAACAAGACCATTTCACCCGATTGAAAAACCCTTTCATCAATCTTTTGGTCACGATACAACTTCACATTCTCCTTATACAAAGATAAACTCTCATAAGTGCAGAGCTAGAATTCATCATTATTATTAACCTTACTTGTTCTAAAGTTTGTAGCATCACTCCACTAAAAATTTATCTTTTTCAACGCCCATAGTGCCTTGTGCTCAAGTTCAACCGTTAAGAGTCAAGCCTTTTCGTACAAAGATGATATAAAGAGGCACCCATGGTGTTTTAAAAGTTTTTCGAGATGGCCAAAGTGTATCGTCTAGCTTCCTTGATCAATCAGTCCAATTTGCATTCACAGTTTTCTCCAATATGGACTTGATCTCACAATTGGAGACCTTAACCTGCCCACTCATCCATGGATGGTAAGGTGTTTCCACCCTATGTTTCATACCATATTTTTTTAGTAGGTCCTTAAATAGATAAGTGCAGAAGTGGGACCCACCATCACTAATAATAACACGTAGAGTGACAAACTAAGAAAAGAAGCTTTTCTTCAAGAATACGGTGACACTTCACCCCTCATTATTGGGAAGCATAACTTTCTCCACTCATTTTGAAACATAGTTGACTGACACCAATGTGTACTTCATCTCATAAGAACTCATAAATGGCCCCATGAAATCAATTCCCTAGACATCAAACAATTCCAACTCAAAAATAAGTGTCATAGAGAACTCACGTTTCTGTAAAATATTTTGTTGCTGCTGACACTGGTCGCAGTCTTAGAAATAATCATGAGCATCTTTGTAAATAGATGGCCAATATTAACTAGAATATAAAATTTTGTGGGTTGTACGGGTAACATCATAATAACCCCAAACCGGTGATGTATAAAAAGCCTCAAGTATGCTCGTCATCTCCACCTCGGGAATACGCCTCTTAATAACTCCATCCACACACCCCTAAAATAGATAACGCTCATCCCAGGAAGTCTTGTGAGACAAGGTCGCTTGCCAAATAGTTGGCAATATTAACAAACCAGTGGATTAAGTCTTTAGATACTACCAAGACCCGCTCATCTGGAAAAGTGCCATTAATTTCAAGCTCATCCCCTAGTTTTAGCCTTAACTCCTCTTTGAGTTGGGATAGGTGGTTTTCAACCTGGTTTTCATTGCCTTTCTGATCATTCACCTCAAAGCCAAATTCCTGAAGTAATAGCACCTAATGAATCAACCTACACTTAGCATCTTTCTTTGACATAGGATACCTCAAAGCTGCGTGATCAGTATGAACAATGACTTTGGTCCTAATAAAATAGTATCAGAATTTCTCAAAATCAAACACCACCATGAGTAACTCCTGCTCAATAATTGAATAATCAATCTGCATGGGATTAAGTGTTTTGCTGGCATAGTAGATTGGGTGAAGAATCTTCTCATGTCATTTGCATAGGACAAATCTTAAAGCTACACTATTAGCATCGTACATCACCTCAAAAGGCAAGGACTAATCTTGAGACACAATAATAAGAGCAGAGATAAACCGCTTCTTAAGCCACTCAAAGGCCTTGAAACAACCATCATCAAATATAAATTTCACCTCTTTCCCCAACAACTTGCATAATGGATTTGCAGTTTAGAAAGTCCTTGATGAACCACCTATAGAACCCTATGTGAACCAAAAAACTTTTAATACCATTGAAAGAAATAGGTGGAGGAAATTTTTCAATCACCTCAATCTTTGCCCGGTCAACCTCTATACCCTTTTTGGGATTCTTGTTCCCCAAGACTATACCCTCTTTCACCATAAAGTGATACTTCTCCAAATTCATCACAAAGTTGCACCCCTCACATCTCAGAAATACATAGGCCAAATGGGCCAGACAATCATCAAACGAGTCTCCAACAACCAAAAAGTCATCAGTAAAGACCTCTATTCTGTTCTCCACCATATCATAAAATATCGACATCAGACAATGTCAAAAGGTGGCAGGAGCATTGTACAATCCGAACGACATCCTCTTGAATGCAAAAGTACCATATGGTCATATAAAAGTAGTCTTTTCTTGGTCTTTGGTGGCAATAGAAATCTGATTATACCCTAAATAATCATCAAGAAAACAACAACACCATATGCCTGGAAGTCTGTCTAGCATCTGATCCATGAGTGACATAAGAAAATAGCCCTTTTGTTTAAGTGTTCAACTTTTATTAATCTATGCATACTCTCCATACAATAATAGATCCATGGGAACTAACTCATTCTTCTTGTTTGGGATAATAGTGATCCCACCCTTCTTAGGTACACATTAAACCATGCTTACCCATTTGTTGTTAGCAATAGGATAAATCACGCTTGTGTCTAACCACTATATAATGTTTTTCTTTGACACCTCTTCCATATGTAGGTTCAACCAATGTTGGTGATCGATGATGGGAACACAATTCAATTCAAGATAATATTTATTAGTACAAATCTCGTATAAAATCCCCATCATATCTGCAATAATCTATTCAATTGCCCTTTTAAATCTCTGTAATATTGAGATTAATGCCTCGATCTATGTATCAAATAAATCTATTATAATACTGACTAGCAAGATTTTGTTGGCCCCATAAATTATGTATCACAAGTGAGAAATGAGGGCTTTCAACTCCAAGACCGATGGATCCTCAATAGATGGTCAAGCTGGCAGAGTAGCTCTATTCTTCAAGTCAAGATCTAACATTTTTAGTGCAATAGAATAAGAACCTATGCAATAGAGTGTGATCACCTTCTCAGCATACTTCTCGATACTATTGCTATCAAAGATCATGATAACTACTGCTAGTGCCTCAACCCCAAGTCTTTCCCAATAAGTACAACCAAGGCATTATCATCAACAAAGTCTATCACAGACACCACTTGCATATCCTTTGGTTACCATATCCACTGACATATATTTAAAGTAACCTTCTCGACATTGATCTAGAATTCCTACCCTATCTCCATGTCAACTAATGCCCTATACATAGCTAGGAAGAGATTTCCTAAGATAATACGAACTCTAAAATCCACCTCATAGCCAAGGATCACAAAATCAGTTGGAAAATAAAGGATATAACCTTCACCAACACATCACATAATATACTAACCGACTTCTTAATATTATGGTCGACCATCAATAATCTCGTAAACATTGTCTTAGGTGTTCCCAGCCTCAACTACTTGTACACTACCAATGATATCATATTTATGCTAGCTCCTAAGTCATATAATGCTCGTGCAAAGTTGAAGGGCCCAATAGAACATGGAATTGTAAAATCTTCTGGAGTCCTCCTTCTACTCAACTAGAGATTAAGTATCAATAGTATTACAATAGCTCATATTATCAGCGGGAATAAAAATCATCATTCCCTTCTTAGTAACCAAATCTTATAGGAACTTTGAACAAATAGGCATATGATCTAATTCTTCCACAAGAGGAATATTCATAGTCAGTTCTTTAAATATCAACATAAACTTCTGATACTTTTTTTCCTCATGTTTTTTGTTCAACCTCTAAGGAAAAAGTGGAGGGGGTCATGGAATGATCTTCAACACTAGCTCAACCTCCTTACTTTTTATTTTTTCCGTCTCAACTCATTTATCCACACTGGTTAAATTATACCTCCTCAATATCAAAATCATACAAACTAGGTGCTTTACCTTATTTTCCAACAACATTCATCTTTTTAGAATTCATAGTTCCAAATAGCTTGGTCAGTAACCTAATTTCCATCCTCAGTTGTGCAACTTATTGAGCCACTCTATCATTTATGATTCTTTTCTTACTGGAAGCACCAATAACATTGGTACTAGCTTTTCTTTCTGCCTCTTGAGTTTTCCACCCTCAGTTGGTATTAGAGACACAATCTAAGATTTCCACAGCTAACTCCCAATGAAGGCTCATGAAATGCCCACCTATAATAGTAGCAATAATAAATTTGGTATTGTCATTTAGGGCTCTATATAATATCTCAATTCTCAAGCAAATTCTTCCATAAAATTCTATGATTGGGCACCATCATCAACTTCTTCTTAAATCTCAACCATGTCTCATACAATGGTTTTGAATGCTATTTCCTAAAATTGTAAATCTCATCCTTCAACTAGAATATTCTAAAAGGCGATAAGAATTAGTCCAAGAACTATTTGTACAACTCATTCTAATTAGTGATGAACCCATGAAGTAGTTTCCCTAACCATAATATTGCTTCGCTAGTAAGAGAATGTGGTAACAACCTGAATCTCAAAGCTTCCTAACTCACACTAGATACTTTATAAATAGTACAGATCCAAAAAACATTTATGATATGCATCTTGGCGTCATCAGTCGGTAGACCAACAAACACACCCTTCAGATTTAGCAACTATATCATAGCACTCGTAATGTCAAACTTCACCCCCTAGGACAATTCAAGAGAAATGATAGTTGTCGTCTTGAAAGACTCTGCATAGCTAGAAAAAATAGAAAATTTGGAGGTGCTTAAGCTATATCCCTTCTAGCTTTGTTGAGTTGTGCTCGACGTTTTTATTCCTGTCTCACTATTTCCTCTTTAGCCGCACGATGAGAATCAACATCCCTCCTTGTATTCTCTTTATCCAATAACCAAGTAGTACTTTGTGTAACCATGTCTTGAACACCATGCGGAGGTGGCAAAATCAGATTAGGGTCATTATGAACCCATGCTCATGCCCTTCCATCAGACAATTTTGTTATAAGGTCAACTCTAGCTCAATATCAAATGGGATCAAGGGATTGCCTTGACTCTGAGTGTTGGGAATACACCATCATATGCACCAAGAATAATAGAAAAATGAAAAACAACAACCTCAATAACTCCGATCAATCAATCCATAACTATATTCCTAGATAAAGATGCCAAAATTCAATGTCACCCAAATTATACCTCTAAAAAAGTACAATATGGTCACTGTCAAATATATAACCCAACAAATATTGGGGTCGAACCCATAAGGAATAGGCAAAATATCTATCAATACCTTGCTAATGTTGCCAAAAAATATCTCTTTGGGTTGGAATTAATCTGAGGTGAATACGAGGACTATGTTGCCGCTGACTTTGTAATTTTATAGGCTTATCGTGCTTCATCAAACTATTCCAATATCTTATATGTAGAATCTGAAAAATTATGTATCACCAACCATCTTGTGAACGTCATTGGTAAATTTCACTCCTCACCATTTTAGTTTTAGAGTGTCGCTTTACTAACCCTTATCCTGGATCTCAGATTAACTATTGCCTTTTGAATGTCAAGTTAATTAAAAGAAGGTTTATAACTTGAATTATTGTTATGATATTATTTTCCTAATATCTACCTCTTGGAGTAAGTATTGAATGCCGGCAAGTTCTCAACATCAATAGTCATGAAGAAAGCAATCACATCGAAGATCATAATATATATTGATCAAGAATGACTTTGCACTCCCTCTACTTCGTTATTCCATCAGGGTTTCCAAAACCCTAGTGAGGTGGTTTAGACTCTCAAGTTTGCAAGAACATCCATTGAATTCATACAAGAAAGCATATGAATAATCTATCAATAATTGAAAAATGGAAACACAAATCTCAAATTAATAATCAACCGTAAAACCAAGAACAACGGATTCCAAGATTAAAATCAAATCTCAGCATCAATGTAGTGTTGTGAATGTAAAGAAAGCATAAAAAAATACAAAAGCATCAAAGGGTATTTATTAATACATCAGAACCCTACAAATCCTAACCAAAATGAAAAAGAAAAACTAAGTTGGCAATAACCTATGCTACTTATAAGTTGTAAGTACAACTTATAGACCCCTAGGTGGATCGAAAGTCTTAGATAAAATCTCTATGTTGTATAACACCTACTTACAATGGGACTTATGAGGGGTATAAGTGGTACTTACGCCCCGTAAGTAGCCTCCGTTACTCTCAGACAAAACTTGACATCTTTAGAACTTTCAAAACTTTTCCCTCTAACACTTGCAATGGAACATATGGTGGCATAAGTTCCACTTATGGTGCGTAAGTAGGGTATCTACTACTCTTCAACTCTTTTTCCTTTTTTAAGCTCCAGAACCTAGTTTCCAACAAAACAAACAAAACATATCATATCTTAAAAAAAAGGACCTAAGTACTTGCATATTTTCTGGATTGAAGCATCAAAAGTGCCATGAGACCTTGGCACATCACTCTTTAACAATAATAACAGGTTGGGCAACTATAGGTTAAGAAAATACAAGCACATGAGGAACCTTATCTTTGGAAGCCACAGCTACAGGATGTGCCTCTACCTCAGTACTATTTTTATCCATAGGTTGTGCACTATTAGATAGTGAACCACCAACAAATCCTAAAAGCAAAATCAATGCATCCCTAAGAACTAAAGAAGAAATAAATCTAAGTAGAACCTGGGCTAGTCCCTAGCCTATGGCTGGATAGGGTAGAAGAATCCTTGGCTCGAGAGCAGGAATAGGGTCTGGTGAAGGCCCCCTATCCTGGACCCTAGTTGGGGACACATATCTAAGTTGTCCGCAACCTCTAGGTTATTTATGAACAATGACAAAACCCTAGGCCAGATCTTAAGATCCTCATCTCGTGTAGCAATAGCACTTGTCCTAGCCATCTAAAAAGAGTGAAACCAAAGAAATTCTTTAGAAACCAACTCAATTTCTTGGCACAATTGAAAGAAGTAAAGAACTCTTAAAATTATCCTATAGACACTCAAAGATAAGGAATGAACACCATTATTTTGATCCACGAGACTCTACTAGACACTAGCTCTTGTACTAATAATACTGGTGAATCTATGATTTGATACTAATTTATCATGACCCAATTTATGAGTCATAATAGCACCTAGTTTATCTCGCTAGTAAGTAAGCCAAATCATAACTCAAAGCTATAAGTAATTGGCTAATTTGGTGGAAAAAAGACCTAATGGTCAAAAATAAATAATCAAATACTTGTAATAACAACAAGACTATTATGATAGTCTAATAGATAGATAAAGTATCAAAAATGATTCCACGACCTAGTATTGTTGGTAAAAGAGCTACCATAATAGAATATACATACTAAAATAGTCAAATATAATTTGTCTTAAAAAATAAAAGAGTAAACATAGATAATAGAATGAAAAAGGGGTAACTCTAACTTTGAAAGCTCACTCTATCTTCAAAATCAACTAACCACAATCGTCACATTACCGAAGGCTACTAGTACTCGGATCTGCACCAAAATAGAACAAAAATATAGCATGAATACAAAGAACACTGGTACTGAGTAGGAATCATCACCGAACTAAGCTTAATCATGATATAAATACAATAAAATATGAGATAAATTAGCTAAGTCAAGGAAAAAGGGAACCCTATGCATAAATAAATAGATCCGGAATAGTAATGTTAATTTCACATAATTATACTACTAAATTGTCCCCTTTAAGCCAATAAGTGCATACAAGTAAATAACCTAATGCGGGCCCCCATAAGCACAAAGGGTGCAATCAAGGAATGTAAATAACGAAGATCCATAAGTTTACTAAATATTAGCTATAACCATGAAATCATCCATACCATATCATATTATAAATAAACTCTCAATGATAGGCTCAACCCAGAACTCAATAACAACAACATCATAACATTATTTTCCATATTTGAATCAAAAATCATATCATAAATGTCATCATCAATTGCCAAAATTGAATTGGAACTCATATGGTTAATATAATCATCAATCATCAGACTTAAACCAGAGCTCATATCAATACACCATCAAATTTGACCCAAAATTAACACCAACTCCTAAATATTGAACCAACATAATCATTAAGCATCTAACCTCATAAGTCCTAAAATTAGCATTTCAAAAGGTATAACATGAGTATATAAGTCAACAAGAGCTAACATAAGTCTTGGCCTAAGGGGGCCCAGAAGGGCCAACTTCTAATCCCCAAAATCTATTTTTAGGTAAATTTTACTCTAAACTGGACTAAGGTATCTAAACTCATATCTAGATGTTAATCAAGCCATAAATAGTCCTAATATGTAAATTCTACTAAAAACATGGCAACTAAGTCAATTACACCTAAATTTATGGTATCAAGACAGCTCAAAGAGTCCTACTAATCTAAATATTGTCAATAATAACTAAAACATATAACTATCATCCCATATTTAACATAATATCATAATCATACTATGAATAGTTTAATTTACTAATAGGGTAAACCTAGCGTATCTAGATGTTGAAGAAAAACTCAAAGAATCTTCTAAATCAACAATTTCCTTTTTTGAAAAGCTTCTGCAAGATGTCAAGCTATCAAATCACAATCTACTCATCAAAATAAGAACAATGATACCTGTGTTGCGGTATAGTTATTCGGGTCCAAAGTTACATAAAAATCTTATGTAGGGTCTTTTGCGGAATAATATTTTCGAAACCAACATGATGTACCTCTACGTCTAATGAATATTTATCCTACAATATGGCTGAATTCCAATCTCTAATGGTGCTATAATCAACCCACCAATAATTTAGGGATTTTGTAAATAGATAAAGGATTATATCAAGAAATTAATAGAAGATTACCAAAAATTAGAGGAAGAAACATGTAATCTAAGTCCACAAAATGCTCCAAAATCACCCACCAATGTTTCTCCAAAGTTTTCACACTTTTTGGATTCCACACACTTGAATACGGTGGGAGAAATTAGGCCAAGTCGGGTTTTAATACCCTTTTCATGTATTCGAATACCGCTTAAGCAGACACTGGGTCACTTAAGAGGTCATTTCTTAAGCGGATTAGTGTTTATTTAGTGATATTGGTCTCTCTTACACACTATCACTTAAGTGATCTTTGGTCGCTTAAGCGACCATTGCTAAAGTGCTAAAGACATCGCTTAAGTGATACTTGGTGGCCATATCCAGGTCCCTTAAGCAATAGATATGCCACTTAAGTGTCATTCACTTAAGCGACCCATTTGACGCTTAAATGATGTGCCAACTCCTGCTAACACTTGGAATTTTTCCAAGTCTCTACTACCCTTCAAGATTCATTCATAATCTCGTGTATGTAAATGAACTATGCTACCATATAATATTCGATGCTCCAAACTCAATGGCATAGTCTAAATTTCCATCTGAGGTTATTTTAATGAAAAGTTGAACCCATACCTATGTGCCATTTTTCTTAACCTTTGAATAATTAGAAAAAATGAGTCTGTGAGTCTTAGACCCAGACCAAGGGTCTACCCAACCTAAAATCAATATTTAGAGCTTTTGGAACTATTAAAATTTACATACGAGGTTATTTGACTGATGATTTCGCCCTATAGCCAATTTGAACCAACGAAGACTTCAAAATAGAGAATTGGCTCTAAAAACAA
This sequence comes from Capsicum annuum, assembly GCF_002878395.1. Classification (NCBI taxonomy): domain Eukaryota; kingdom Viridiplantae; phylum Streptophyta; class Magnoliopsida; order Solanales; family Solanaceae; genus Capsicum; species Capsicum annuum. Next base: position 142,410,238 of record NC_061122.1, on the reverse strand, counting down.
ACTAAATGCTTGATAACCAAACTTTCAATTCAAGAAAACCATAAATGACTTAGGGCAGCTATATGAAAGCTCTAAATGGCAAAAATAAGCAAAAACATAAAAAATGACCTAGGGGATCATTACAAGAGGTTAGAAAAGAATAAGAATATGGGCTTTGAGTAGAAGGAAGAGGATGAAAAAATATGGTTAAAAGTGTTGATGTAAGTCATGCCACAATAATAAATCAGGCACTATTTGGGAGGCAACCCAAGTTAAGGTAGATATTTTGTTTTCATGTTTTCTTCTTTTCCTTTAGTATCACCTTTGTTTCTTATGTTTGAGTCTACATGTTGATGGAAATTTTGAGTACCAGAGATCCAAGCTAAAGAGCATGGAAAATACCAAATGTGGATGTCTTCTAGACCTCTTTGATGATCAAGATGCTACTAGCTAGGCCTAGAGGCCTCGGGGAGTATTTTTATCCTTACTTTTAAGCTATACTTTGGTGACAAAGTGTGATTTTAACTGTGGAGTGGGGAATCTTTCTATTGTTTTAGGTGAAGTGCTACCATATTAATTCTATTTTTAGTTATTTCTATTTTTTATTTTTTAGTTATTTTTAGTTTTTGACTAGATTAAAAAATATATTTTTTATCTCTATTTGTTTTTAGTTTTTGTTGAGTCAGTATAGTAGGGGCACACTTCACCCATCCCTTCATTTTTTATTTTAGTTCTTTTCTGAATGGGCACCCTTTGAACCTAGTATCCTTTTTTTCATTTTTGGGAGTAATTTGAAATTTTTTAATTATGAGTAAATGGGGTGTTCTTCCTAAGTCCTATGTGTGATTGCATGATGCGAGTTAGTTTTTATTGTGAAAATATAATGAATGAGTGAATGACAATTTTTGAGACACCTAGGCTCATTTTCATGACTCTTGTATGATATTGTCTTAATTCTAAATTTTTGATATTGCTTGGTTGAGAGTATATAGTGATCCTACTTGATTTGAGCATGTTCCATGTTTGAGTGAAGTTTATATTAATGTTACTTATGGTATATTAATGTCTAGAACTTACCTAGTGTGTTTGAAAAGAGAAATAAAACATGTTGGGTTTAGGAGATATTGTAGGCATTTCTTTGACAACCATATTTTATACCTTATTTATCTACCCTTATTGCATGCTCTTAGCTGGCCCTATTGAGCCTTTATCCTATTCCTTGGTAGCCTTATATGTAGCCTATTCCATTTCTTTCAATTGACCATAATTTGATCCATAGATCCTAAGTGCTTAAGTTGAAAACTTTAGATATTAAGAAGTGTAGAATTAAAAAAGGAGAAAAGTGAAAGTGAAGCCCCAAGAAAATAGTAGCCAGTGGAGTTTTGATTTATTTTATTTGTTGTGGTTTGGATTAATGTAATAAAAAAAGAAAAATTAATCAAAGGTGTCTCATGTCTTAATAGAAACTACTCCCTACTTAATATGTTTGAACTAGCCTAAAGAGATGGGACAAAACAAAAGAGAGTGGAAAGATAAAAAAGTGGTAAGTGGTTTTCTGTTAAGAGAGGATTCAATGTTATGTGTAATTTACTAAAACTCTTACGGGGGATAGTCACTATTACTGGATAGAATAGTTTCTACCCTTTCCTTATCCTACAATACAAATCTTAAAGTCCTACTTGAAATTGAGCCTTGATATTCTGATATTAGTGGAGTACTACACTAAAGGCAAGTTGATGGTTCTTCTTATGGGCATAAAAATTCTTTGTGAGAGTGATTTAACTTTTATTCTTACACCCATTCTTGTGATAAACTGCATATTTGTGAGTGAATGTGGGTAAATATTTTGTGGTGAGTTCACATGTTTGTTGATGGTTAGGTAATTTATATGATCTCTTTATTGAGTAATATGCATGAGTTTACCAACTGGATAAGAGTCAATTCTTGAGGTTAGGATGTCTTAAAGTAGTATTCATGAGTTTTCAATTGTAATATGACATGCTTAATGTGGAACTTGCTATTCATGTAGTCATCATAGTTCAAGCTTCAGTGTCTTAGTTATAGTGGTAATGTTACAGTCTTCCTTTACTGTGATTAGTGTGAATTGTTATTTGAAGACAAACAAGACTTTACATGTGGGGTAGTGATCTTAGTTGTATTTATACACCTAAGCATGATTATATACACACATTTAGCCTAGTTTTAAGGACTTCTTTGTGTGCTTGATGAGTTTTTAATGGTGCAATTGAGTATCTTCGAGTTGAAATACATGTTTAAAGAATTTATAGTGAAATGTAAATAAGTTAAAATAAAAATGATCACATAAATTTTAGAAGAGAAAACTAGTGTTGCTATCGTGAGCAATGTTCCATTCTAGTGGACTTTAATGAGCTCTATTGGGTTGTGTGCTCTTATTCTTGTTGATTGATGTTGTAGGAGACCATGGAAGTTGTTCAAATAAATACCGGGAAGAAAAACAAACTTAAATAAAGTTAGAAAGGAAATTGGAAAGTGGAGAACTTTAAGGAAATGGAAGGATTAAACTATAAAGGAAAAGTGGTGTTTGGAGAACAAGGGCGTGTCACTCTCTTCGGTCTTTGAGATAAGGGTGTCCCACACATTTAAAGAAAATTTAACGTCAATTTCTAGTGAGGATCCCCATTAAGGTTGTGACACGCTCAAGAGAAAATTCATCCAAAAATCCTCCTACACTACAAATAGGACACTTAGCTCCTATTATAGACATTGGAAGATTTTGGGATAGATAAAACACACGATAAGGCTCCTATTGTGGTTATTATTTTTTACATTAGTTTATTTTTAGATTTTACTCATGAATTCTAATCTTGTGATTCTTTGTAAGACTATGAGTGACTAAACACCCTTGTTCTAGGATTGAGGCTAAGAACATGAATACTTAGCTTTCAATTATGTTGGTTTAATGTTGATTATCATGTTTGGTTGTTCATGTATTTGTTATTTTACTATTCTATTGATTTACGACCTCTATAATATAACAATATTTCTATTGTGACACCGAAAGGAAGAACATTAGATTATATCATGGAACAAATGGAGTGGGTTCTTATCTTTTAAATGAATTAAATATAGGATTCACGGTTAGGATAGGAATATACCCAATTTACCCCATTTGGATAAAATACAGGATGAAATACAAATGGTTTTAAATTAGTTCTCATATCCCCGCTCAACGATGTAGTTGTGGGATAATTTAGATAGATGATTAGAGGCTTGGAAGACCATAATCATGTTATTAGCCCTGTGAATAAACAACCAAGATAGTTAACAAATGATATTTTATAGCTTAGTAGTTTTATTCAAAGTGCCCCGACCCAGGATTTCTCTCCATTATTGGTTCAAACACTTTATATTCCCATATTGTTTATTATTACTTTACAATTCTAAAATCATTAACTTTATTGGTTACACTCACATTTATTTACTCTTAGTAGTAATCCAGAATTGGATTGCATACAAAAACCAAGCCCATGTGGGAGGGATACTTGGCTCTAAAAGGGCCACTTTAATACTTGCACAACTATGCATACTTCCGTGTGTTGTAGGATGCAACCTTTCTTCATTTTTAGATCATTTATCCAAAAATCATATTTTGGATTTCCTTAATAGGGGCATATGCTTCTACAAATAAGGCCCTTGATATGGACTGATCAAAGATGTCAACCTCCACATCTCTAACTCGAATGGAATCCAGGCGTGGCTATTTATTCATGTCTTTCTCCTTTCCAGAAGGATTCATATTTGTAAGTATCGCCATATAGTTGGTGAGAAAATACCGCTCTAACTCCGACATATAAGTCTTTAGGGATCTTCTTATCCACCCTAACTCATACCTCTCGAAACCCTATATTAACTCTATCACCTTTTGGAGTGAATCTATCAACACCTGGGGCTCCTACTAATTGTTTCTTTTCTTTTTTACCTAGTCAGTTATTGACACACCGTCAATATAATTATCCTGTGAGTTAGAGACAAATAATTTTTTTGGATCGGATCCTCATTGACTTTAATGGAGTAGCAGTAGCACCGAAGGGTTTAGAATTGGTCTTGTCCTCCCCTTCTAAAAAACTTGAGCCTTCTGCAGCTTCACCCCTACCTTATTGGGTGCCTTTCCTTCCCTCTTCAGACAAGGGAAAGATGATGGGAGTATATTTATCAACCAAGGCAAAAGATGTAGCAGCCTATGTTTGCTTCTTTTCTTTTAATTAATTACTCATAATCTGAGGTGATTTCTGCTCATCAGATGAACTTATATAAAAGCTTAACTTATCACACTTGAGGATTTAAAATCATTCTTAGAAATTGGAGGTGTGTCTTTTGGTGCCTGGTTCTTGGAAATGTTTTTTGCCAACTTTTATTGACTCTTTTGTGCCATTGTACTTGTATTAGAAAGAGATAGAATCAAATTTTGAGAAATATAAATAGGTATAGAAAGTAAATCAGGTGACCCTTCACACAATCGTACAATGAAGGTATGATCATACCTTTCTAACAAGTAAGGGTTCTTGAGACCTAAAAATGATGTCACATCAGATGAGACCATAACATGCTAGTATGTTCATATCACGATCATGGAATGAGTTTGTATGATGAACTCTTGAAGCTTACCACTCATGTTCCCACGATGACCTAACCTACAATCATAGGTCAAACCCACGATCGTATGTTGTGTCGTGAAGTCCAAAAGGCTTATTAGATTTTTACAGGTACGACTTAACCCATATAGACCCAATTCAACCAAAGATATTTTGAACATGACAGGTGTAGTGAGAATGCTCTAAGTGTACTCAGACTTACCCTATGCTTTCAAACCCTAAAGTGACACCCAAAGCCTAATTCAAGTTTGATACAATCCAAATGGCCTCTGGATTGTTAGAGTGGATGCTTATTTGTCAGAATCTGAACCCGGGCCTAGCAGTGACGGGTATCTCAAGTCCTCCATAGACCGGAGACCACACCCTTTGCCTAGTCAAATAGAACATAATACAGTAGCAGCGTCTGAATTCTGAACATATAACAAGATAGAATAAATCAAAGCTCAAAGGAGCCTGAGAATGTAAACATCAATACACAATCCACAGTAATCCACAAAGCCTGTAATCTAAACTAAAACACTCTAAGAAAAATAATTCCAAAGAAAGTCTATGATAACAGATAAACCAAGAAGTAATGACACTCAAGAAACTATGGAATCGCCTATCACTGTTAGGTAAAGTAGAAGTTCCTACAAACCCTATATCGCATAGGGATATAGTTTCTAGAGACGGTTAGCGGGTTGAGCACTAGCATGTAAATCAGGTATAAGGGGTAAGAATAATACCATGATCAAAAGTTCAAAATCATTAAAAACCAATGCACACAATCATATATATATATATAACAAGTCGAGATAGGGATCAACGCTTAGCATTAACAATAAAACATTAGCCTGGACTCTGTAGCTTGACCGTTATAAAACTACCCTGGGTTATATGGGTCCAGTTGTCTCCCCCTGGTCAGGCCCTAAGGCGTGTTAGCAGCATGAATCAAAGGTATCCTAGAAAGATGAGAAATCCTCATGGCGTGTTAGCAGCATGAATCAAGGATATCCTAGAAAGATGAGAAATCCTCATACATCACGCCATCCATGATACGATTATATATAGTGTGACATAAGCATGCGGTCATATATACCAACCCTCATGTCAGAAAATGTGAGTTTCTAGTATCAGTCCTTTGGGACTCACACCTTCACGTCTAGCTACACAACCCCCTTTAAGCCCAAATAAAATATTTGGCTCATAACCTATCCATAGTTTAAGGAGTCAATCATTAACGCATTATCAAGTGGTATCATTATACAAACTATAGCTTGCAAGAGAATGTTATTAAGCCAAAACTTAGAGAATCCTTGTACCTCCAGACTCCATTATCAAAAGCAACTGTAGGGATTCCTTATACACTACAAGGTTTTTAAGAAAATTATTCAGTTGAGGGAATCCTTTACCCCATAAGGTTTTCAAGATCATTCTAGTTCATTATCCAGATGCAATGCATTAATTTTAAGGAGGTAGACCACACCACTTGATTAATCACATGCTAAAACCAATCATGCAAGTGAATTGGGGTTATTATCATTTTGAAAACTAAAATCCAATTATTTGAGGAATCCTTGTATCCCTAATTTCATTATTCACAAATTTGGGTAATCTTTGTACCACTATTTTTCATTCACCCTTCCCATGCACTAAAATGAGTGTAAAAATCAACAATTCAAGTATAATAAATCCATAATAATCATGGGAAAAGTATTTAAACAAATAAAATCCAAAACCCTCAACCCATCATTCAAACCTCAACATCAAAGCGAAGTGAATACTAAACCAATTCATGCCATAAGGAAAATACAACTTAAGGAGAGAGATACATGCCTAATCATAAAGAAATTCGAAGAAAAAATCACCCTTAGAACCCTGGATGATCAATTTATTAAAACCCTGGCCTTGCCTTTGAATGCGAAATATGAGAGAGTAAAAAGAGTGGTTGATATGTTAAAGTGATGAAAATAACCCTTATGTGGTGTTATATGGACATGGGGTTTAAGTGGGGAAGGAGGGAATGTCCAAAGTTCCCTTAATAAAAGTTTGAAAAATTATCGCCTAGTCGTTACGGGTGACCTTACGACTCGTAGGGTCACCTTACTACTCGTGACGTTTAGTCATAGTCTATCAGAATCCATGGGTACTAACACTGGTCTGACTATAAGTTATGCCCTATGACTTGTATTCTGACCTTATAAGTCGTTAGGACAAATTGTAGGAAAGACAAAAACATTGGACACCTTTTTTTTATTAGGCTACGGAACCACTATATGACTCATTGGGTGCCAATCGTGACCAACACAGAGTCTTAAACACACTAGTTAGGCTATGATTAGGGTCCTACAACCCGTAACGATACCTTACGACTCATAGGGAGAGTCATAGTTTGGGTAGTGAATGTAGAAACTCTAGAATTTCAGAGGCCAACACCTGGGGTGTTACATTCTCCTTCCCCCCTTAGGATCATTTTTCCTCAAATAATGAGTCAAGATATTTATTAGAACTATCATAAGAGAGAATACAACCATAATTTATTTTAACAAAGACAAAAAAAAGGTGATAAGGAAAATACATACCTTAAGCACGATTATTTGAGGTGGGGAACAAGAAAGGATATTTGGGCTTCATGTCGTCTTAAAATTCCCAAGAGGCTTCTTAAACCTTATGGTTCCTCCACAGAACCTTCATCGAAGCCACATCCTTAGTCCGTAAATGACGGACTTGCCTATCCAAAATATTAACTGGGACTTCCTCAAAAGATAAGGAATCCAAAATGCTAACACTCTCCAAAGGGACAACCAAGGAAGGATCATCCACACATTTCAATAATACAAAAACATGAAAAATCAGGTAAATGGAACCCAAACTAGAAGGCAAATCCAATTCATAAGACCTATTACCCACTCTCTTCAATACTAAATATGGACCCATATAACAAGGACTGAGCTTCCCTTATTATCCAAACTGTGTCACCCGCTTCATGGGAGACACCTTCAAGAACACCTAATTGCCAACTTCAAATTCTAACTCCCTTTTCCTCACGTATACATAGGAAATTAGTGACTTTGAAAGGTCTTAAGCCTGTCCCGAATCACCTTTATCTTCTTCAAAGCTTTATATACCAAGTCGATGCCAAATAACCATGTATCAAGAACTTTGAACCACCTAATAAGAGAATGACATCTCCTACCATAAAGAGCCTAAAAAGGAGCCATTCCAATACTAGAGTGATAGTTGTTCTTATAAGCAAATTCGATAAGAGAAAAATAATTAACCCAACTACCACCAAAGTCAATCACACAAGCCCAAAGCATATCTTCTAGTGTATGAATAGTCTTCCTTCCTTGTCCATCTGTTTGCGGGTGGAAAGTGTACTAAGGTTCACCGTAGCAACCAAACCTTTCTAAAATGATTGCTAGAAGTGTGATGAGAACTATGTACCCTAATTGGAAATAGAAAAAATAGGTGCACCATGTAATTTGATGATAACCTATATGAAAATCTTAGCATAATCCTCCGCAGAATAATTAGTCCTCATAGGTGTAACGTCCTAATCCTGCACCCCGGATGCTACACGATGCTTATGATCTCGAAAGACCACAAGCTAACCCATGACTGGTACTTGCTGTGAGCACTGAATAATAAAACTAAAATAATGCGGATGTTAGGATAAAATGCCATAAGGTTCATAATCTCAATAATGCTAAATATAGCAATTGACAATAAAATTTGCAAAACTCAATACTGTTTGAACTAGTCTAGTCTGAAAAGCCTCTAATCAAACTATCTGAATATGGAGTTGATGGGAAAAGCCCCCAACTAACTCTAACTAATAAAATACTGAATCTACAGTGATAGTCAAATAAAAGAATATCCTCGATAGATGAGGACTCACTACTGAATCTTCTACTGCTGATTGAATCTAGCTAAGTGAGGTCAGGAACCTGGCTAACCAAACCTATGATATGAGATCATAGAGTAAGAAATGAGTATGTAATCAGTACATGGGAATATACTGGTGTGCTAGATAAGGTAAGGCTGAAATGCATGGGTTCATATACATAAACAGTAACTGACTAAATAATATGAATGTAACTGAGAGTACATGGATAATTGAAGTTGTTGTAAACACTGAGTATGCAATACTAAGCATATGCATATATATTGTATTAAGAGTTATACTGAAACTGAGTAGTGAAATCTGAAAACTGAGTAACTAATATTTGAAATTACTGATAACTGGTGACTATTACTGACAGATCGGACTCTGTAGAGCTGAAATGAGTTCTATACTGAAGATTTAAACTAAAACTATGGGAGGTAATATTCTAACTGACATGCCCCTATCTGAACTGATTGGGGTCCAATCTGTAACTCCAGTTGAAAGGGTATCAGTAATATACCACGGGTACAGACACTGGCTATGTGGATCACTAAAATATCATCCCGAAGGACTAAGGGTCACTCTCTACTGGCAGGTTCCTTGATGAGAATGATATTACCCTCAAATGTCATGTAAACTCCTTATCAACCCTCAACTGGCAAGTTGATATCTCAACCTACGCTGGCTACGTAGTTATGTAACCAAGGATTGCTACTAAGGATCACACCTTTTACTGAGAGGTAGGCCCCTATCCTTGGGTTCGCTCGATGATGAATCCTACTCACAACGGAATGCCACTAATAATTAATGAGTTTCACAGAGTTTTGTAACTGAGGAGTACTATTATTTGTGACATTACTGAGACTACTATATAGCTACTGTAATGCTAGGTAAACAGCTAGATTTCGATTATTAAATACCCCCAGGACTCGATAGCATCAATAATAAAGCATGGCAAAATCTTGAAAGTATATTAGCTAGTAACTTAGTCATGATTCACTCATTGAGACATTTTTCCAACCACATGCAAGACATGAACTTGTACATGAATGGGAACATATGCTAACATGTCATAGTTGCACTATTTAATTCACATATGCATTTTAACGAACACTTGGGGGCAAGATTATTTCATCTAATAATAATAATAAAAATATATAAATATCATGGCTACTTCATTCAACTTGTACATTCAAGGATTGAACATGAGAATCACATAATTTGTCACACATGCTATCTTAATTTCATGAAACTTGTAATTAATCATGGATTGGAACCCAAATAATATCATGAACATGAATACAATCTAATTCAAACATTTGAATCATAAAATCTCAATCATGTATTTTTACAAAAATATTATTGGGGTCCATGGGTGGTAAGGGCCCATGGATGAACACTTAACATACCTGAGAAATTAGCTTCTTAAAGATTCTAGGTAGAATTCTTGAGGATTGCTCTTGATTCTTGAAGGCTAAGGTTTTGCTAATTAAGAGAATGCTCTTGATTTTGGAAAAAATTAAATAGAATAATGACCTAACTAGGTTATTATGGGTTAAATAAGTGTTTTGGACTTATTAAATTCATAGAAAAAGACTAAATTGTCTCTGAAGAAATTTAAAATTTTTGTCACTGGAAACCTGATTTTGGCCTTCACCATGATGCGGTAGCATCACGGTGAGCCACTGAAAGTTGACTGAAACTGTATTAAAATGGAAATTACAAAATTGCCTTTTGGCACGACGCGGTGGAATTGTGTCGGGCTACTGGAAATTGACAATTCTGAAATGGCACCTTAGCGCGATGCGGTGTAATCGCGGTGCCTCACTAGAAAATGACAATTGGGAAATAACACTATGGCGTGACGTGCCGTTATCGTATTAACAAATTGGAAAATGAAGATTAGGACTTGGAACTTCATCGTGATGTAGTGATGCTTAATTTTACATACCCTTTTACTAAATGTGCCATAACTTCTCACCGAATATCGAATTTGGGAGAAATTTATATCGTTAGAAAGATGACTGAATTTCCTACATAATGATGGGTCTTAAGCTGGAAAATTCTATGTTTATAGAAATTATATATAGGAATTCTTTTGTAATGAGAGCCAAACTGAGCTAGGAAAATTCAGGGTATTATAATATCTCTCTTTTGGGAACATTCATCCTCGAATGAGACTGATTAAGTTGAGAAATACTGATAGACCGAGTTTACATGCCAAGCATGCACAACTAATGCATGATTGCATGACTGAAACTACTGATAAACTGAGTTTTCACACATGAAACAAGATTACATAGATGAACTGATTCATGAATGCATGACTGTCATGAGAATGACATGCCATGTTAACCGACACCAAGTTTATAACTATAACTAAACATGGAACTGAGTAAATATAAGGAAGATTGTTACCTTAAGATAATTCCGAGTTTGTGGAGAAGAGGTAAGGATACTTGGTTCATATATCTACTTCTGCTTCCCAAGTATCTCCCTCAACGGACTAGTTCCGCCAAAGAACTTTAACCAAGGGAGCTTCTTTGTTCCTCAGCCTGTGAATCTGATGATCAAGGATTTTGACTGGCACTTCTTAGAAAGAAAGATCATTCTGAATGCTTATGCTTTCTAAGGGGACTACAACTGCTAGGTCACCAATGCATTTCTTTAACAAGGAGACGTGGAATATTCGGTGCATTAAAGCTAAGTCTGAAGGTAACTCAAGCTCGTAAGCTAACTTTTCTAAATAGCTGAGAATTCTAAAAGGACCGACATATTGGGGACTGAGATTTCCCTTATTACCAAACCTCTTTACTCCTTCATGGGAGAGATCTTTAGATACATAAAATCACCAATCTAAAACTTAAGATCTTTTCTTCTCATATCTGCATATGATTTCTGTTGGCTCTATGGTGATTTAAGACTCTCCCTGATCCACTGAACCTTTTCTAAGGCATAAAATACTAAATCAGGCCCTACCAAGGCAGTTTGCCTACCTCAAACCAACCAATGGGATACCTATATCTCCTACCATAAAGAGGCTCAAAAGGAGCCATCTGAATACTAGAATGATAGCAGTTATTATATGTAAATTAGATCAACAATAAGTGGTCATCCCAACTACCTTTAAAATCAACAACGCATGCTCTCAATATATCTTCTAAAGTCTGAATGGTCCTTTCTGCTTAACCATCTGTCTGACGGTGGAAGGATGTACTGAGGTAAACTTAGGTACCAAGACCCTTTTGGAAGGCTTTCCAAAAGTGAGAGGTAAATTAAGTACCTCTATTTGAGATGATAGTTAATGGAACATCGTGCAACCTAATCAACTCTCTGAGTTAGAGCTTGGCATAGTCCTCAGCTGAATAAGAAGTATGGACTGGTAAGAAATGGGTTGATTTGGTCATCCTATCTACAATGACCCAAATAAAATCATGTTGACAACCAGTACAAGGCAAACTCATCATGAAGTCAATGTTCACTTTCTCCCACTTCCAAGTGGGAATAATGAACTCCTACATGGACCCACTAGGCTTCTAATGCTCAATCTTAACCTGCTAACACATTGAGAACTTAGATACAAACTCTTTAATATCTCTCTACATACCACTCCACCAATAGATCTCATGTAAATCACGGTACATCTTAGTGGACCCTAGATGAATAGAGTATCGCGCTCCAAGCTCTTTTGCAAGAATTCACTATCTTAACTCATCAACACATGGCACACATAGTCTACCCTGGAAACATAACACACCATCTCCCCTTGGGAGAAAACCTCTACCTTCTATTCTCTGACAGACTCTTTTAACTTGACTAAACTAGGATCTCTATCTTGTTTTTCTTTCACTTCAGAAACCAAAGATGATTCTGAACTATTCTAAACCCACACACTACCCTCAGCTGAATAAACCAAACAAACACTTAATCTGGAAAGCTGCTAAACTTCTTGAACTAATTTATTCTTACCATTTTCAACGTGAGCAACACTATCCATGGACAATCTACTTTGGGAATCTGCCGCTTTATTGGCCTTGCCTGAATGGTACAAAACACTCATGTCAGAACATTTTACCAACTCTAACTACCTTTTGTGATGCAAGTTCAAGTCCTTTTGAGAAAATACATATTGCAAACTCTTATGGTCTATGAACACATCAACATGCACCCCATACAAATAATGCCTCCAAATCTTTAAGGCAAACACTACTGCTGCTAACTCAAGATCATAGGTAGGGTAATTCCTTTCATGGTGCTTAAGTTGTCTAGAGACATAGGTTATGACCTTACCTCTCTGCATCAAAATACAACCCAACCCAACTCTAGAAACATCACAATACACATCAAACCCATCTGAACCATCTGGTAAAGTCAAAACTGGGGGTGTAGTGAGTCAAGTCTTTAACACCTAAAAACTCCTCTCATAAGAATCTAACCACTAAAACTTGACTTTTTTCTAAGTCAATCTGTACATAGGGGATGGAATATATTAAAACCATTCAACAAACCATCGGTAATAGCTAGAAAACCCCAAGAAATTCCTTAAATCTAATGGAGAAATGGGTTTAGGCTAGTTTCTCACTACCTCAGTCTTTTGAGAATCAACTCTAATGCAATTACCAGAAATAATATGACCAAGGAATGTACTGACCTTAGCCAAAATTTTCACTTACTAAATTTAGTGAACAACTGATGGACTCTAAGAGTCTGAAGTATGATTCTGAGGTGATCTGTGTGATCATTCTCGCTACGAAAATAGACAAGAACGTTTTTTATTAAGATTATGATGAATATGTCTAAGTACTGCTTGAACACATGGTTCATCAAGTCCATGAAAGCTACTAGGGCATTGGTAAGACCAAATAAAATGACTAGGAATTTGAAGTGACCATACCAAATCCTGAAAGCTATTTTTAGAATGTCACATTTTCTAACTCTGAGCTGAAGTTAGCCAGATCTGAGGTCTGTCTTAGAAAAGTAATTGGCACCCTAAAGTTGGTCGAACAAGCCATCGATTCTGGGAAGTGGGTACTTATTCTTGACTGTGACTTTGTTTAACTGACGGTAATCTATATACATCCTGAGTGAATCGTCTTTCTTATGCACGAGTAAGACTGATGTGCCCCATGGGGAAATATTAGGTCTAATGAACCCCTTGTCTAAAAGGTTCTTTAACTGTCCTTTCAACTCTTTAAGTTCAGCTGGATCTATTCTATATGGCAGAATAGAAATAGGTTATGTATCCAGAAGAAGGTCTATTCCAAAGTCAATTTCCCTTTCGGGAGAAACTCTAGGAAGATCTTTGGGGAACATATTTGAGAATTTATTTACTACTATAACTAACTTAAGACTGGGAATCTATGAACTAGAGTCTTTGACTTGGACAAAATGATAGACACACCCCTTGGATAATTTTTTTCTTGCTCTAAGGTATGAAATCAACAGGCCCTTAAGCGTTGTGGTACTACTCCTCTATTCATGGACTGGTTAATTAGGAAACTGAAATTGAACAACCTTATTTCTTCAATCAACTAAAGAATAGCATGAATAGAGCTAATCTATCTATCTCTAGCTCTACAACGTCTGTAGAAGTAAATTTCTAAGATACCAGAACTATGCAGTTCCTGTATACCCGCTAGGCTATAATAGACTTACCCACGGGATAGATACTGAGAAGGGCTCTATTAGGATTTCGAGATTAGCTCTAAAGTTGACCGCTATAAAAGGAGTTACAAAATACAAAGAAGCTCCTAGATCTAATAAGGCATAAATATGTAAATAAAAGACCTATAACGTACCAGTGACCACATTACGAGAACTCTCCTGATCTTGTTAGGACTAAAGTACATAAAGCTTATTTGGGTGTTACCCGATGGTGTCAGTGGAAGTGGCACCCTGCTGATTCAGGCGACTGGACTGTGTTGGGGGATGATTGTACTGATCTTGTGAACCTTACTGAGTACAATACATGATTCTATGGCCTAGCTTGTCACACCCAAAACATACATCACTGCCCACTCTGCAGACACCCTAATGGTTTCTGCTATATTTATGACAAAGAAAATATGTTCAAGCACTGCTGACACTACCCTGAGACTTAGAACCTGGTGCCTTATCTTTATTACCATTTATGAACTTAGGTTCTGGAGAACTAGCTGAGGACAGATCTGGAACTAAAGATTTTAGGTGAAATTGGAATGGTTATCGCCTTCTGACTTAGGCTGAGTAAAATTGAAGCTACCTATTCTAGATCTCTTATTTTTGTTTTCTCTCTCCTTATTCTTAGCCTCTTCTATCTACTGAGCATGGACCATTATCCTAGATATGTCCATATCTTTTATTAACATTGCGGTCCTGCACTCCTTGACCATATTCTCTGACACCCCAAATATAAACTTGCTCATCCTGTACCTATTTCTACTACTACATGAGTAGCATATCTATCTAACTGGGTAAACATGAGGGAATACTCTTTCACACTCATGTTGCCTTGCTTAAGATTGATGAACTCTAACACCTTGGATTCCCTCAACTCTAAGGGAAAGAATCTATCTAGAAAATCAGTAGCAAACTCTTCCCATTCTATGGGCTTTGAATCTGTGTCCCTGTCTACCTTTCACTAATTAAACCACATATGAGTTACATCTTGTAGCTGATAGGTAGCTAACTCAGCACTCTTATTGGAAGTCATTCCCATAATATCTATGACTTTTTGCACCAGATCGAGGAACTCCTATGGATCCTCTTCAGACTTAGAACCCGGAAACAATGGAGGGTTCATTATGGTGAAGTTCTAAATCCTACCTGCAGTAGTATTGGCCACTAGGTTCTCCTGAATAGCAACTGGGCATTCATTATAATCTGCTATAGAATGGGCTAAAGTGGTGAACGCAGATCTAAATTCTGCATGGGAGACATACTCATCTAGGGGATCTGCCTAAACGGGCGGAGGTTCTGGCTGATTTTTATTCCTTCTTCTATTAGCTTTTCTGAGAGGCATGTTCTGTAAACGGAAAGGAAAGATGAATTAGACTGAGAGTTCAACTTGACCTCATGCTTACTTATACGACATGAATATTGAAAGAAGGGAAACTTTTCTAAAAATGCCTTATAGCCTCTTGTCCATAAGTATGGCGCACTATACACCCATGCACAAGACTCTACTTGACACGGGTTTCAAACACTCTAGGACCCTATTGAACCTTAAGCTCTAATACTAAGTTTGTAATGCCCCAACCCTACACCTAGGAAACTACACAGTGCTTGTGATCGTGAAGGACAACAAGCTAACCCATGACTTGTACCTGCTGTGAGCACTGAATAATAAAACTGAAATAATGCGGAAGTTAGGATGAAATGCCATAAGGTCCATAATCTGATTACTGCTAAACATATCAACTGATAATAACCTCTACAAAACTGAATACTGTCTGAATTAATTTAGTATGAAAAGTCTCTAACTGAACTATCTGAATGTGGAGTTGATGGGATAATCCCCCAACTAACTCCAACTAATAAAATATTAAATCTATTATGATACTGAAATAAAAGAATATCCTCGATAGATAAGGACTTACTACTAAATCTGCTACTACTGATCGAATCTGGCTAAGCACGGTCAGGAACCTGAGCATCTGAACCTATAATATGAGACATAATAGCATAAGAAACGAGTATGTGAATAGTATATGGGAATGTACTAGTGTGCTAGATAAGAAAAGGCTGAAATACATGGTTTCATATGCATGAATAATAACTAACTGAATGATATAAATGTAACTGAATAAGAGTACTTGGATAACTGAAGTAGTTGTAATCACTGAGTATCCAATATTGTGCATATGCATATATACTATATTTGAGAGTTATACTGAAACTGAGTACTGTGTTCTGAAAACTGAGTAACTGATATCTGAAATTAATGATAACTCAGTGATTGTTACTGATAGTCCTAACTCTGTAAAACTGAACTAAGTTCTATATTGATGATTGAAACTAAAGTTGTGGGAGGTAATCATCTAACCAATATGTTCCTCTCTAAACTGATTAGGTTCCAAACTGTAGCCCCAGTTGGAAGAGTGTCAGTATCATGCCACGGGTACAGATATTTCTATGTGGATCCACTGAAATGTCATCCAAAAGGACTAATAGTCACCTTCTATTGGCAGGTTCCCTAATGAGAACGGTATTACCCTTCACTGGTAGGTAAACACCTTATCAACCCTCAACTGGCAGGTTGATAACCAACCTATGTTGGCTACGTAGTTCTAAAATGCAAGGACTACTACTAAGGCTCACACCCTCTACTGACAGGTGATCCCCCATTCTTGGGTTCGCTCGATGCTGAATCCTTCATGACACTGATTATTAAACTGAACTAAAATAGACTGAGTTAACTGAGTTTTGTAACTAACTGAGTACTATTGTTCATGACATTACTGAGACTATTCTATAGCTACTGTAATTCTAGGTAAACAGCTAGATTTTGGGTATTAAATACCCCCAGAACTCAATAGCATCAATAGAAAAGCATAGCACAATATTGAAAGCATACTAGCTAGTCACTTAGTCATGATTCATTCATTGAGACATTTTGCCAACCATATGCAAGACATGAACTTATACATGAATGGGAACACATGCTAACATGTCATGGTTGCACTATTCAATTCACATATGCATTTTAACAAACACTTGGGGAGCATGATTATTTCATATAATAATAATAAACATATATAAATATCATGGAGGTTGCATTTAACTTGTAAATTCAAGGATTGAACATGAGAATCACATAATTTATCACACATGCTATCTTAATTTCATGAAACTTGTAATTAATCATGGATTGGAACCTAAACAACATCATGAACATGAATATAATCTAATTCAAACATATGAATCATGAAATCTCAATCTTATATTTTTAAAAAAAGATTATTGGGCTCCATGGGTGGTACGGACCCATGGATGAACACCTACCATAACTGAGAAATTAGCTTCTCAAAGATTCTTGGTAGAATTCTTGAGGATTACTCTTGATTCTTGGAGGCTAGGGTTTTACTAATTGAGAGAACGCTTTTGATTTTGGGGAAAATAGAATAGAATAATGACTTAACTAGGTTATTAAGAGTTAAATCACGTGTTTTGGACTGATTAAATTCATGAAAAAGACTAAATTTTCCCTGAAGAAATTTATAATTTTCGTAATAGAAGCCCGATTTTGCCTTCACCGCGACGCGATGCCATCGCGGTGAGCCACTAGAAGTTTGTTGAAACTATTTAAAAATGGAATATTGAGAAATTTCCTTTTGGCGCGATGCGGTGGGATAGGGTCAGGCTACTGAAAATTGATAATTCTGAAATGGTACCTTGGCGCGACACAGTCCAATTGCGGTGCCTCATTGGAAAATGACAATTGGTAGATGGCACTATGGTGCAATGAACCGTTATCGTGCTGACACACTAGAAAATAACAATTGGGACCTAAAACTTCACCGTGATGTGGTGATGCTCAATTTCATATACTATTTTACAAAATGTACCACAACTTCTCACCCGAATATCGGATTTGGACAAAAATTCTATAGTTGGAAAGCTGACTGAATTTCCTACACAATGATGGGTCTTAAGACGGAAAATTTTAAGTATTTTGAAAGTATATATTGAAATTCTCGTGTACTTAAAGCCAAACTGAGCTAGGAAAATACAGGGTATTACAACGGGCAAGAAATGAGCAGACTTCGTCATCTTATTAATGATGAACCAAATCAAATCAAACTTACTACGAGACCGCGTAAGACCTGTAACTAAATCCATATTGAACACTTCCCATTTCCATGCAGGCAACTCAATCTCTTGAGACAAACTACCAGGCCTCAAGTGCTCCACCTTCAGTTACCGATAAACCGTATATTTGGCCAAAAAATTGGCCATATCTCTCTTCATGTTACTCCACTAATAAATATCCTTCAATTCACGGTTCATATTTGTCGAGCCGGGATAAACCATATACCTTTACTCATAAGTATCAACTAAGATTCTTTATCATAATCCATTTACATCGGGAACACACAATCTACCTTGGTACTTCAAGATACCATCACCACCGATCTCAAAAGCCATAACTTTTTGTTGGTCCACATTATCCTTAATCTGAATCAAGATAGGATCTAAAACTCGTTTCTCCTTCACCTCAGTACTGATAGACGACTTTACTGCCTCTTGAATGATCACCTCACCATCCTCAAAATCCAACAGACAAACTTCAAGATTAGCCAAATGGTGAATATCCTTCACCAAACCTCGTTTCTCCTCAGCCACATGAGATAAACTTCCTATTGACAACCAGCTAAGAGCATCAACAACCAAATTAGCTTTACCTGGATGATAATGGAGACATATCCAAATCTTTGAGCAACTTAAGCTATCTCCTTTGCTTAAGATTCAACTCTTTATGGGTGAACATATACCACAGGTTCTTATGATCTAAATCGATATCAACATGAACCCCATACAAGTAGTGGCACCAAATCTTTAAACAAAAACCACAACCAACAACTCCAAATCATGAGTCAGATAATTTCTCTCATGAACTTTCAACTGCATAGATGCATACGCCACCACCTTGCCATGTTATATCAAAACACAACCAAGTCCCATAAAAGATACATCATAATAGACAACAAAACCATCAGTACCCTTGGGCAGGGTCAAGACTGGAGCCTAAGTCAACTTATCTTTCAACTTCTCAAAACTTTCATCATACATATCAGACCACAGAAACTTCACATTTTTCTAGGTTAACTTTGTCAGCAGGGTAGCAATCGATGAGAAGATCTCCTCAAATCTCCTACAATACCCAGCTAAACCCAAGAAGCTCCAAATATCGATTGGAGTCATGGGTCTAAGCCACTTCTTAACCACCACAACCTTCTACAAATTTGACATGATACCTTAACTAGACACAACATGACCCAGAAAAGTAACAAAATTCAACAAAAACTCACACTTGGAAAATTTATCATACAAATGCTGGCCTTTAAGGGTTTGTAACACTATATGGAGGTGATTGACATAATCCTCCTCATTCTTAGAATATACCAAGATGTCATCAATAAACCTAATGACGAATAAGTCTAGAAATTGACATAATACTTGGTTTATAATATCCATAAATATTGTCAGGGAATTAGACAATCTAGAAGACTTGACCAAGACCTCATAATGGCCATATCGAGTACAAAAAGTTATCTTGGGGATATCCACCTCCCTAATCTTTAATTGATGATAACCCAATCAAAGATCAATCTTATAAATTTACTTAGCACCCTAAAGATTGTCAAATAGGTCATCAAGCCTAGGGAGAGGATGCTTATTCTTTATTGTCACCTTATTCAACTGGTGGTAATCTATACACATTCGAAGGGACCCAACCTTCTTGTGCACAATGAGTACTGCTGCGCTTTATGGGAAAACACTAGGATAGATAAAACCCTTATTAAGAAGATCTTTCAACTACTTCTTAAGCTCTTTTAACTCAACTAGAGCTATTCTATAGGGAGAGATTGAGATAGGATAAGTGTTTGAAAGAAGATCAATCCGAAAATCAATTTCCCTATAGCGATAGACACCAAGAATATCATTAGGGAAGACCTCAGGAAATTCATTAACCACGACAATAGATTGTAATGAATGACCCTCCGAGCTAGATTCTTTAACTCGAACCAAATAAAGAAACCCTTTGGAAATCAACTTTCGGGCCTTAAGATAAGAAATGAACCTTTCCTTAGGCACAAGGGAACTTCCTTCCCATTCTATAATTGGATCATTAAGAAATTTAAAAATGACCTTACGGGTTTGATAATCTAGAGAGGCATAGCATGAAAAAACCAATCTATCCCCAAGATAACATTAAAATCTATCATATATAATTTAATCAAATCCACCAAGGTCTTCCTACCATAGATATATATCACACAACCCTTATAGACTCTTTTAAAAACCACAAAATCACCCACTAGGGAAGAAGTAAAAAGGGTTCCAAAGTACTTTCGATACTGAAAACAAAACGAATAGTCAAATAAGGGGTCACATAAGAAATAGTAGACCCCAAATCAAGCAGACAATACACATCATAGGTAAAGAGTTGTAACATACCAGTAATGGCATCAGGAGATGTCTCAAATTCCTGGCGGGTGGCAAGAGCATACAGATAATTTTGGACAGTGTCGGTACTAGAAGTAGCACCCTTTGGTGCTAGAGAATAAGAAGTAATAATAGGGACCTTATTAGCTATAAAAGTAATCTTACGCATGGGAAAATTCCTCTATATGTGTCCAGGTTGACCATAATTGAAACATCAGTTCCTCCCCTCACAACAAAAGTCATGATGTAACTGACCACAAAATCGACAAGCAGGATAGGATGGGGATGACTATTCCACACTAGCCTGATATGGGGCACCTTGTTCTCTAGGGCCATCACTATTCTAGAAATGACAATCACCCAACTTCTTTGGGTAAGGAGCACTAGTCGTAGAGTAGAAGCTAAAATTTCCCCACTTCTTCTTAGAATACTTCTTACCATCTTTACCACTCTGCTACTGACCTCTATCCTAATCTGAATATCTGAACTTTTTAGTTTACCTCTCTCCTATATTGTTTGCTACTTCTTCTTCTCTTTAACCTGTTCCATATACACCACAAGCCTAGAGATATCCATGGCATTATTTAGCAGTGTAGCCTTGCACTCCAGGACCAAGTCTTGAGGCAAACCAAAAGGAAACTTCCTCATCCTAGCCCTTATAAAAAATACCTACTCCGAAGCATAGAAAGACAATTGATAAAATTTTAGGGTATACTCTTTCATACTCATCCTACCCTATTTTTGATTCACAAACTCCTCAGCTTTAGCCTCCCTTAACTCTCAAGGAAAGAAATGATCAAGAAAAGCACAGAAAAACTCATCCTATAATGACAACTCCGCATCATCATCCCTAAACTGATCCTGCTCCTCGTACCACTGATATACAATATTTTTTAATTGATTTGTAGAAAATTCTACACCCCCAGAGTCAGAAGCATGCATAACTCAAAATATCTTCTCTATCTCATCTTTGAATCCTAGAAGATCTTTCTCAACCTTAGAGCCAGTAAAGGTCGGAGGATTGAGCCTTATAATTTACCAAACTTAAGTAACCTCAAAAGAACTTATAGTAGTACCAACAGGATCGGAATGACATGACTGAGATATAACCAACTGAGTTAATAGATGAATAGAATGATAGAATTTGGAATTATTAATATCTCTTTGAGGTGACTAAGTATGAGCATCACCGACTGAAGAAGGATCAATGAGGACCAGTGGAACTCCAACAGGGAAATCAAAAGCAGTGACCCTAGACTAGTTCTGTACCCCATAGGTAGGACAGGTTCCATCCATATTGTCCTCAAGTGGGATATATGAGCTTCCCTGAGCATCAAATCTTCTGGGAGACATGATCTAAAATGCGAACTAATTTGAATTAGAGGAGATTTCAACACCTTAGACTCTACAGACCAAAAGTAGAACACAAGAAAATGAAATATTCTAAAATGTCTCGTAGCATCTCTCATATAAGTATGGCGCACTACACATCCACAAAATAGACTCTACTTTACACAGATTTATGGATACCCAATTGACCATGAACTTAGGCTCTTATAACAATTTTTTCATAACCCAAACCTGGGCATAGCCATGACGGGTATCTCAAGTCCACCGTTGATCAAAAACCACCCCCTTAGCTGAGTCAAACAAAACATAATACACTAGAAGTGAATGATTTCTAAACATATAACAAGATAGAATAAATGTAAGATCAAAGGAGTCTAAGAATGTCAACATCAATTCCCAATCTACAGTAATCCATAAGGCCTATAATATAGACTAAAACACTCTAAGTTGGGACATGCCCCCGATAATAGCCAAAAATAAGTCAAAAAAAAATCTATGATAAAAGATAAACTAAGAAGTAATAGCCTTCCGAAAGAAGAAGGCTCACCACTTTAAGATGACTCTCAAGCAATTTTAGAATCACCTATCCCTATGCAGGTAAAGTAGAAGTGCCTACAGACCCTGAATCGCTTGGGGATACAACGTTTGAAGACAATTAGTGGGTTGAGCGCTAGCATATAACTTAAGGATAAGGGGTAAAAATAATGCCAAAATCAATAGTTCAAAATCATTCAAAACTAGTGCACACAATCATATATATATATAGGGATCAAGTCTTAGCATGAACTTTAAAATATTAACCTAGACTATGTAGCTTGATCATTATAAAACTACCCAAGGGTTATATGGGTCCAGTTATCTACCCCAGGTCGAGCCCTAGTGTGTGTTAGCTACACAAATTGGAGATATCATAGAAGGTACAGGAATTATCATACCTTAATCCATCAATGATATGAATATATATAGTGTGACATAAGCACATAAGACATCTAGACCAACCCTCATGTCGGCAATTGTGAGTGTCCACTGTCAGTCCTTTAGGACTCAAACCTTTATGTCTAGCTACACAACCCCCATTAAGCCCAATTCAAACATTTGGAACATAACATAGCCATAGTTTAAGGAGCCAATCACTAAGCCATTATCAAGCAGTAATATCATACTGACTATAGCTTGCAAGAAGAGGTCATTAAGCTAAGACTTAAGGAATCCTGGTACCCTAGAATCCATTATTAAAAGAAACTTAGGGGATTCCTTGTACCCCACAAGGTCTCCAAGAAAATCATTCACTTGGGGGAGTCCTTGTACCCTACAAAGTTTTCAAGATCATTCTTATCTATTAGCCTGATACAATGCATTAATTTTAAAGAAGTAGACCCCGCTATTTGATTAATCACAATCTAATACCAATCATGCAAGTGAGTTGTGTTTTTTATCAATTTCAATACCAAAATCCAATTATTTAGGGAATCTTTATACCCTAATTTTTTTTGCTCAAATTTGGGGAATCCTTGTACCGTTATTTTCATTCATAATAAATCTATAATATTCATGGGAAAATCATTTAAACAGATAAAATCAAAAACCCTCAACCCATTATTCAAAACCCAATATCAAATCCATGTGAATACGAAAACAATTCAACCCATAATGAAAATATAGTTTAAGGAGAGAGATAAATGCCTTAATCATCATGAAATTTGAAGAAGAAATCATTCTAAGAGCCCTACATGACCAATTTATTGAAACCCTATCCTTGCCTTTGAATGGGGAATTTGAGAGAGTGAAAAAAGTATGTGTTGAAAATAACCCTTCTTTGGTGTTTATGGAAATGTCCAAAGTGCCATTAATAAAAGTTTGAAAAACCATAGCCCAGTCATTATGGGTGACCTTACAACTCATAGGGTCACCCTATGACTCATGACATTTAGTCGTAGTTTGGACATTATTCATGGGAACCAAATTTAGTCTGACTATGATTCATGCCCTACAAATCATATTCAAACCATATGACTCATTAGGTCAAACCGCAGTAAGACATAAACATTAGATACCTTTTTTGGTTAGGCTATAAGAACCACTTTATGACTCATTAGTTTCCAATCATGACCAATACTGATACTTATAAAAACACAGTAGTCAGGCTACGATTAGGCTCTTACAACCCGAAACGACACCCTACATGTCATAGGGGGGTGGTAGTCTGGGCAGTGAGTATAGAAACTAAAGAATTTCAGAGGCCACCACTTGGGGAGTCACATTATGAGTTAAAAGTCACTAAGAGACTCCTTGTTTCTATCCAAAGGTGCCAATTTGATGATTATGATGATAAATAAGGGATGAGGGATGTTAAAAAGACAAAAGAAGGCAAGATAGGGCTAGAAGGCTTTCGAAAGAGGACATGCACCCCATCAAATTTGGTGGTGCACCCAACCCACTCTTGATCCTCTAGAGTGGGTCAAAACATTCCATCATACCCTTGGGATTCACCCCATGTATGCCCTATATGCTCTACAAATGGTCAAGCATGTGCTTAATGGTCTTTTATGTTTTATCTTTCCTAAATAGATCACGTTTGGGCCCATATGATGTATAACTTAGCCTAGACTATAAATAGGACTTCTCTTTCATTTATTAGGTAGTTTTAGAAGAATTATGAATGTATACTCTTATGAGTGTGTGATGCAAACGTGGAATCACTTGTGTTAATTGATCATTTAGAAACGTGGGTTGCTCGGGAATCCACTTCCC
This sequence comes from Capsicum annuum, assembly GCF_002878395.1. Taxonomy (NCBI): domain Eukaryota; kingdom Viridiplantae; phylum Streptophyta; class Magnoliopsida; order Solanales; family Solanaceae; genus Capsicum; species Capsicum annuum. The sequence goes on along the minus strand of NC_061122.1, from coordinate 142,385,509 downwards.
TTGTGGTCTACATAGGAGTTAGGTTCTTTTTTTGATATTGAATAGAGGGTTAGGGTTTTTATACACCCTTAGTTTTCTATTCATTCTTCCATTGTGTCTATCTATTACTTGGTTTCTATCTATCCCTTTATCTTTTGTATTCATATCTTAGTTTAGTTTTTGATTCTGTACTTTGTTTGTATATTATATGGTATTAGATCCAATCTTGATTTTGTTCTCACAAAATCAATCTTGGATTTTTCATATTGAAAATCAACAAAAAAAGTGTCAAAATTGAAAATCTCAAAAAAGTCACTATTCACGTTTTTGGTCTTAAGTCAAATTTTGAGTCTTAGATTTTGGGTTTTTCTTGCATTTGTAGTGTTATATTTGTTTTATCTAATACTATAGGAGTCTAGGTTTCAAATTTGAGCTTAAATAGAGTCATTTTGAATGAGCTACCACTGTTGAAAGCTTGGACTTGACGAGAAGAGAAGGAGGTCAAAAATATGGAAATATTGGTTAAGAATTTGGGAAAAATTGATTTGGGGAATGATTTTAGATCATTGAAAAGTTCTTACATTCAAAATCTTAACTCATTTTGAGCTTGGGAGAAGAAGTAAGTGCTCTTGGTGTTCTTGGAGGAATTCAAATCTATAAGTTGAAAATTTCATCAAAAGAGAGTATTTGATCCAAAAAGAAGGAATAAAATTAGTGAAAGTGTTTGTCCAAAGGTATCTAAGAATATCCTAATGATATTTCAAAAGAGAGTACAAAGGGGGGCCATTTAGAGGGCATTTTTGTCTATTCAAGGACCAAGGGACGGGCCACTTGTGCCTGAGGTGCTCTGTACCTGCTCCCAAGTTGTTCCCTCACCCCAAACGCACCTCAAAATAGTTAGTAAGGCCAAGGTTGTGACCACTTACTGCATCAACCCCCGACGCAACCCTCATATGCATACCACTCCAATTGAATGCAAGGTAGCCCCAAACTCACCCCAAACACATTTCAACATTTCTCCAATATAAATTCAAGTCCTAAAACATATCTCAACACTTTAAAAACTCCACTTATCAAGGTTTGATTCTTAGTTTCAAATTCTTGACTTATAATCTTTTCTTTTGATTATTAAACTACTCATCAACTAGTAATTCAACTACTAAGTTTATTGATCAGTTCTTGAGTCGTACTTCTTTCATCATCCTATTTCTTTGAAGATTTTCTCCTTTCCAATTCATTGTTATTACTTGATTCAAGTCCCTAAGTAATTTTTATTTTTGAGTCATTTCAAATAAGAATCTATTCTGACCTTAAGCTACAATTGGCACCAAGGATTCTCATTAGAGTATAAATGATCTATCAACATTTGTGATGCCAATTGAGAGATAAACCAAAGGACTGAACTTCAAGGGCTTGTGAGATTGATTTCCTTAACTTCAAATTTTTTGTTGTTTTTGTTTTTATTTAGTATTTCTTTAATTAGGTACCATGGATGACAACATCTCAAAAGCTATCTTAGCATTCAACCATCAATTTGAAGTTAGGATGGACTTCTTTGAGGCTAAGATATACTCATTTTAATCTAATGTAGGATTATTTGAAGGAAGTATGTCAAGTATGAGTGGGAGGACGGATAGAATGATAGGTTATCTAAACTCCCTGAACTCTACCCTGGAAATCCACTAAACTTTAAAGCTTCCTTGAGTGGACATGCTCCAAATATATTCCCTAAAGTATCCCAAGCTCTACTAGAAAAAGATCAACCCAATCAAGTCGATGATGAAGGGGAAGAGGAATCTAAGGAAGGGAATAAGAATATGACTCTACAAGGAGATTCGTGTAAGGATATTGAGTCAAGGATTAAGTTGAATGAGGTTCATGAGTCAATGCTTCTAAAAGAGTTACTTACAAAGGAAACCCTCACAAACGAGAAAGAGGATCAAGTCTATTGGCCCAAGTTTATGCATGGAAGAGAAGGTCCTTATAAAGCATCGATAGAGGACAAGAGAACAAGTTCAAGGCATTACATACAAGGTATGTACCTACCCCTTCCTATTCCTAGTGACCGTGGGAAGCATAATGATATTTCTCTCATAGTAGCTTGACCTTTAAAGTTGCTTGATATCATGCCATATCATGAGATAATTAATGTTTCTAATAGTATTTTAAATAGTTTGCCTTTGGTATTTGAGTTGTGTGGACGTGGAAATCTAAATTCACAATCTATTTGTTTTCTTAAGAAGAGTCATTGGTGTGTAATTGATGTCTAACTTTGGTTTCCTACTTCTTGTCACCCTTGTGTTGTTGGACAAGTTAACGTAATAAGAATTACTCTTGGGTATATGCTAAGTTCCATAAAAATAAGTCACCCAACTTTTTGGGTATACCCTTTGGATTGGAGTGAATTGGTTTCTCAGAGATTCCCTAATTCCTCTTAGCATGATTCAATTGATGAACACACTTCTTGTGGGAAGTTTCTTGAAGGGAAATGATAAAATATGCTTAAATTATCTTATCTCATCTTCTTGTATGCACATGTGTGAGGGTAATTTAGATTAGAATAATGTTCTTAACTCTTTTATTTTCTATCTCTATGCTTATGATGATTACCATATTTGTGTTGAAAATGCATTTTGTGTGAACATGGGTTGTCTTGGAAGGGAGTGAGATGTGCATCCTAATGAATTGACATACTTGGTTATTCCAACTTCTAATGACTTGGTTAATATATTTTTTTAGTACCATGCTACTCTTAAGTATGGAAACACCTTGACGGGACTCATCCTCTTTATACATTTCTTTACTACCTCTTTGTATTTGATGACATCCAGGTTGACGTTGGAATTATTTTTTATAGAGGTGGGAGTCTTGGATATCTGCAATGCCCCAAGAGTATATCCTAGGCATTACACGGTGCTTACGACCCCAAAGGACCACAAGCTAACCCATGATTGGTACCTGCTGTAAGTACTAAATATAATACTGGAATATATATATGTAGAAGAAATTTAAAAATGCCATAAGGTTCTCAAAATACTAAAATAATAACTGAGTATAACTGATAATAACATCTGAAAACCGAATAACTGACTATGCTAGTCTGAAAGCCTCTAACTGTCTGAATATGGAGTTGATGGGACAAACCCCCAACTAACTCTGACTGAAATAACTACTGAACTGCTGGAATCCTGAAATAGATAAAATCCATCCTCAAAATATGAGGAATCACCATTATAACTATTTCTAATAGCCTGAGTAGCTAAATACGGTCAGGAACCTAAGCGTCCAAACCTATGATATGAGACAACATAGCACAAAAGAGAGTATGTGTAAGTACGTGGAATGTACTGGTATGCTAAGTAAGGTAAGGTTGATAGACATGGGTTTATATGCATGAGATGATAACTGACTGAATCAACATCATGAAGTAACTAGATCGGAGTACATTCAAAACTGAACTATTGAACATACTGAACATGCAATACTGTGCATATAGGTATACATCGTGTATCTGAAATTATACTGAAACTGAGTACTAAATTATAATGGCTGAGTAACTAATAAATAATAGCCATGGTTCTATAGAACTGACTGAGTTCTTTACTGAATACTGAGACTGAAACTATAACTGTGAAAGTGTTCATCTAACCGACATACCCCAATATACACTGATTTAGGGTCCAACATGTGTCCCTAGTTGAAAGGGTGTTACCACCTTGCTATGGGATACTAACAATGTTGTGTCAAACCTATTCTATCAGTAAGACTCATGAAATATATATATATATATATATATATAATAGCATCAACCCTAGTCTGGCAGGAGGACGACTTACCCTACACTGGCTACGTAGTTCTGTAACTCAAGATTGCTACTAAGGCTCAAACCCTAACTGGAAGGAATTCCCCCATCCCTAGGTTTGATCGATGATAAATACTACTCCTAACTGAAAGACACTGATCACTAGATTGTACTAAGCTTGACTGAATTGACGCTGGTCATGTTGATTGACTGAACTGGAATGAGTTCACTGAGTTCTGTTAACTGACTGAGTACTACCTTCTTGACCTTTACTAGGACTATTCTATAACTACTACAACTAAGTAAACAACTAGATTTCGGGTAACAAATACCCTCAGGACTGATAGCATAATTGATAAACTCATATCAAAACTTTAGCAGCACAACATTCGATTACCATTCATAATTTACTCATATGGACATTTTATAAAACACTTGGGGAGCATGATCTCTATACATGAGAATTAACCACATAGGGTATCATAATTACAGCATACAACATGCAAATTCAAGGGTTTTGACATGAGAGATTCATAATCCAACATACATGCTAACTTAATTACATGGAACTCATAAAATATCATAACTTGAAACCCATACAACAATACAAAGATGAATATAATTTCATTCATAACATGGAAATCATAATTTAAGTTTTGAAAAGGGTTCTTGAACTCCAAGAGTGGAAGGAAACCCAAGGATAAACACCTAACATACCTGCGTGATGGAATTCATGAAGATTGTTGGGGATTTCTTGGAACTTGATCTTGAGATTGATGAATTAGGGTTTATTCTTGAGAGGATTTTGTGAATGAGTGAATTATTTTTCCTATTGAGGGGCTGAATTTCTTGTTATGAGAATTTAATATGGGAGGAAAATGAATTAATTACCCTCATAAACCCATTACTAAATACATAATCTGTGCCCATCGATGCGATAAATGCCACGCCGCATTGATGGTGTCGACGTGATTATCGATGCGCCGCATCAATGCTTTCAATGTGATAGCTAACGCGATACATCATGATTGCTTTTGCTTGATATTTTTTCATCCAAACGTAACTCTAACGAGGTTCAAAAAATCCAAAATGCACACAAGATGACCTATTGACATCCCTGATCATAAATCAAGTTAAAAATTAACATTTTATGGTCATAAGGATTGAAAATAAGATCATCCAATTATGAAGGCTAAAAATGCTTCTAAGTCTTAACACTTAGCTGATATTTTCTAAGTTTGGGACCTCTTTTGGCATGCTATAAAGGACTAAAATGGGCTAAGACCTTGTGGGGTCTTACAATATCTCTTCCTTAGTAACATTCATCCTCGAATGAGACTAACTGAACTAATAAGAACTGAGGAACGGTACTTACACTAACATGCATAATTGAAGCATAACAAAATTTTGGAGACATGACACATGACTGAACTATTTCATAAATGCATGAATGATATGAGAATGTTATGCAATAGTAACTAAGCATAGAATAAAGTAAATCCAAGGAAGGTTGTTACCTAAGGCTGAGTGTGAGTTTGTGGAGAAGAGGTGAGGATACTTGGTTTGCATGTCTGTCTCTGCTTCCCAAGTAACTCCCTCAACGGACTGATTTTCGCCAAAAAACTTTGACTAAAGGAACTTCTTTGTTCCTTAGTCCACAAATTTGATGATCAAGGATTTCAATTGTGACTACTCATAAGAGAGACTGTTCTAAATATCTACACTATCTACGGGGACTACCACTGTTGGGTCACCTATGCGCTTCTTTAGTAAAGAGACGTGAAACACTGGGTGCACTGATGCTAAGTTTGTAGGTAACTTAAGTTCATAGGCTACCTTTGCAAAATGACGTGGAATCTTATAAGGACCAATGTATCAGGGACTAAGCTTCCCCTTCTTACCAAACCTCTTCACCCCCTTCATGGGAGAGATTTTCAAATACACATAATAACCAATCTCAAATTCAAGGTCTTTCCATCTCACATCTGTATAAGATTTATGTCGGCTTTGTCATGCCTTAAGAATCTCCCTGATCAACTACACTTTCTCTAAAGCATCAAACACAAGTCAAGCCCCACTACCGCGGCCTCACCTACTTCAAACCAACCAATAAAAGATCTACATCTTCTCCCATAAAGAGCCTCAAATGGAGCCATCTGATTACTAGAATGATAGATGTTATTATAAGCGAACTCAATCGAACGTAAGTGGTCATCCTAACTTCTCTTAAAGTTAATGACACACACTTTTAACATATCTTCTAGAGTCTGAATGGTCCTTTCTGGTTGACCATCTATCTAAGGGTAGAAGGCTATACTGAGATGAACTTGGATACCAAGACCTTTCTGGAAAGCTTTCCAAAAGTGAGAGGTGAATAGCATACCTCTATCTGAAATGATGGACAATGGGACACCGTGTAACCTAACCAACTCTCTTATAAAGAGCCTAGCATAGTCATCGGCTAAATTGGAAGTATTGATTGACAAGAAATGGGAAGCCTTGGTCATCCTATCTACACTGACCCAAATCGAATCTTGCTGATGACAAGTACGAATCAAACCTGTCATAAAATATATGTTCACTTCTTCCCACTTCCATGTGGGAATACTGAACTCCTGCATTGAACCACTAGGCTTTTGGGGCTTAATCTTCACCTGTTGACATATGGAGCACTTAGTCCCAAACTCTGCAATGTCCCTCTTCATCCCACTCCACCAATAGACTTCCCACAAGTCGCGGTACATCTTAGTGGCCCCTGGATAAATGGAGTAACATTCACCATGTGTTTTCGCAAGAATTTGCTGCCTCAAGCCATCTACAAATGGTATGCAAAGTCGACCCTGGCAGCGTAACACAGAATCTCCCCCTTGGGAGAAAACCTCAACTTTCTGAAATCTAACTGACTCTTTCAGCTTAACTAAACTGGGATCTCTGTCCTACTTTTGTTTTACCTTGGAAACTAAAGAAGACTCTGAACTATTTTTCACCCAAAAACTTCCCTTAGCTGAATCAACCAAATGGACACCTAACCTGGCAAGCTGATGGACTTCCTAAACTAACTTCTTCTTACAATCCTCAACATGAGCAACACTACCCATGGACAACCTACTGAGGGAATATACCTCTATATTGGGCTTGCCCCGATGATATGTAACACTCATGGCATAGTCTTTCAACAAGTCTAACCACCTTTTATGACACAGGTTTAGGTCTTTCTGCGAAAACACATACTGCAGGCTTTTGTGGTCTATGAATACATCAATATGCACCCTATACAAATACTGCCACCAAATTATTAAGGCAAACACAACAACTACTAATTCAAGATCATGGGTGGGATAATTTCTTTTGTAGGGCTTAAGCTATCTAGAGGCGTAGGCTACAACCTTACCCTTCTAAATCAAAACACACCCCAAGCCAACTCTGGAAGTCAAAACTGGGGTTGTAGTAAGTCTAGTCTTCAACTCCTGAATACTCTTCTCACAAGAATCTGACCACTGGAATTTGACTTTTTTCTGAGTCAATATGGATATAGGGGATACAATAGACAAAAATCCTTTAACAAACCATTGATAATAGCCAGCCAACCCCAAGAAACTCCTGATATCTGATAGAGAGATAGTTCTAGGCTAGTTTCTCACTGCTTTGATCTTTTAAGGATCAACTCTAATGCCATCACCAGAAACTATATGACCAAGAAATGCTACTAACCTTATCTAAAACTCGCATTTACTGAATTTAGTGAATAACTTATGGGCTCTGAGCGTTTATAACACTATTCTGAGATGGTCTGAATGATCATGTTCATTACGGGAGTAGACAAGGATGTCATCTATGAAGACTATAATGAACATGTCCAAGTACTACTTGAACACACGGTTCATCAAGTCTATGAAAGCTATTGGGGCATTGGTAAGACCAAATAACATAACTAGGAATTTGAAGTGACCATACCGATTTCTAAACGCTATTTTTAGAATGTCATATTCTCTTACTATGAGCTGATGATAGCCTGATCTGAGGTCTATCATAGAAAAGTAACTGACACCTAAAGTTGGTCAAACAAGTCACTGATTCTAGGAAGTGGGTACTTATTCTTGATTGTGACTTTGTTCAAAAGATGGTAGTGTATACACATTCTAAGAGAACCGTTTTTCTTTCACACAAATAGGACTGGTGAGCCCTAAGGAGATATGTTGGGCCTGATAAATCCTTTGTCTTAGAGGTCTTTCAACTGTTCTGTTAACTTTTTAAGTTTAGCTAAAGCCATTCTATATGGTGGAATAGAGATGGGCTGAGTGTTTGGAAGAAGGTCTATTTTGAAGTCAATTTCCCTTTCGAGAGGAACTCCGATAAGATCTTTGGGAAACATATCTAGAAATTCACTTGCTACTGAAACTGACTCAAGACTGAGAGCCTTGAAACTAGAGTCTTTGACTTACACAAGATGATAGACACACTCCTTGGATATCATTTTTCTCACTCTAAGGTATGAAATAATCTGACCCTTAAGCATTGTAGTACTACCCCTCCATTCAAGGACTGGTTCATTCAGAGATGAAAAATAGAAAATTTTACTCCTACAATTAACTGAAGAATATCATGAATGGAGACAATCTATGTTGAGAATGATATCAAAATTAGTCATCTCTAACTCTATTAATTCTACTGAAGTAACTTTCTGATATACCACAAATGGACAATTCCGTATATCCGCCGGGCTATGATAGATTTACCCATTGGGGTAGAGACTGAGAAGGGTTCTGCTAAGATTTAGGGACTTACTCTGAAGTTGACAGTTATATAAGGAGTTATAAGGGATAAAAAAGCTCCTTAATCTAGTAAATCATAAGCATATAAATGGGACTGGAGTGCATAGAGCCTGTTTGGGCATTGCCACTGGTAGCACTAGATATGGCACCCTGCTGAGATGGACGATGGGACTAAATCAAGGGACAGTTATGCTAACTCTGCGAACCCAATTGAGGACACACTCTGATCCTATGACCTGGTTTGCCACACCAAAAACACTTGTCGTTTCCAGCCCTACAGATACCCTTATGATTTCTTCCACATTTTTGGAATAGAGGATTTATTCGAGCACTTCTAACACTACCCTAATATTTAGAGCCTGGCACCCTATCACTATTAATATTTCTGAGTTTAGGCACTAGAGTACTGGCTGAGGATGGAGCTGGGATTTAAGATTTCAGGAGGAATTGAGGACTATTACCATTCTCTAACTTTGGATGAGCAAAAGTAAAGCTACCTATTCTAGCCCTCTTGTTCTCTCTCTCTTTCTCTTTAGTCTTCTATTCCTCAATCTGTTGAGCATGGACCATCAACCTAGCCAAGTCCATCTTTTTAATCAGCACTATGGTCCTACACTCCTTGACCATACTGTCAGACACACCTAACACAAACTTGATCATCTTAGACCTGCTATCACCTACCACATGAGGAGCATACCTAGCCAACTAAGTAACCTTAAGGAAATACTCTTTCACACTTATGTTTCCCTGCTTTAGGTTGATAAACTCTAACACCTTAGCCTATCTCAAATCTAATTAAAATAACCTCTCTAAAAAGGTAGTAGCAAACTCCTTGTAATACCCCAGGAAAATTTTTATTGAAATTTTGTACGTAAATGTGTTGGTTTCTATCTTATAGAATGAATTATAAATTTTTCATATAGAATATCTTAGATTATGACCCACCATTGTGTAGATTAACGAATAAGATTTCCAACGATATATGGATCATCCAAAATGGACACCCGAGCGACGAGTTATGAACATTTTGATCAAACCATGAATAGTAGTGAACAGTAAAACATGCAGGAAAAAGTACTGAGGCCTGGCATATTTTTCCTCCAACTTTAAAAGATCATAACTCCTTGTACATAATGATATGGGTGATCTACTATATATAAATAGAAAGCTCTGCGATTCCTCTTTCCAATGAAATTAGTTTCATCCAATTTTTCTATCAGAGCAAAAAGTTATGGTCAATCTACTTCAGCCTATCCAATTTGTTACACTAGTCTTGTGATATTTTTGTTAGTTTTTTTGGTTATTATTATGTATATGTGACTTGAATTTATTCTAGGAGTATCATTTGTTTTATTTCCTTTATTATCTCATACTTCATTACTTTTTGGATTATTAGCTTACTTATCAAGAGTGGGCCATGATAAGTGCCTTTATCACCTTGGTTTTTTGGTCGTGACAACTTGGTATCAGAGCTAGGTTCATCGATCTCATAAGTGTCAGAAAAGGATGTCTAGTAGACTCTTGTAGATTGATACATAGATATTTGTATTTATCTTCGAGAGTCTATAAAATGTCTTTAGGAAAAACTACTCTAGTTTGATTCCTTATCATGCGGGTTAATCATACCCAATGTTCTAAAGTGTATTCTATTATTTTAAGCACAGATGGTGAGGACTAGGTCCTGAGATACTAGGGATGCTGAGTTGACACCTAATTAGGAGCTTTGATTAGAGGATGAGGCAGGGGCTATGGTTAACCTAGAGGTAGATGACATGCATGAGGAGCTGCCCCATCTAGAGGATTAGCTAGCGAGGCCTCTCCTGAGCCTTAGGTTATGTATATTATAGATGATTATAAAATGGGGTTGCGGGGCCAACTAAGGTTCCACAATATTCAATTAATACCTAGTACTTCAGGATTTGTTGATTCATATTTTGAGTAACTTGAAGGGTGTACCTTTGAGTGTATCGAGTATTTCTTAGACTTTATATGGTGTATCAGCATCTGTACTAGTATGTTCTTATGGTGTTCCTACTTCAAGGTTATAACCATTATCCACAGTACCTTTATATATAGATTTAGTGCAACTCAAACTTACTATTCCTACAAATACTTGAAGTGCAGTGATGTCTTTTGATGATCATAATAGGATTGACATGTTAATTTGTTTGGCTCCTCCCAATTTTAGTGGAATGATAAGCGAAGATGCCTATAAGTTCAGGATTGACTACAAAGAGAAATTACATAATATTGGTTCCCTTGAGTCTCATGGACTTGCTTATACTACTTATCAATTTATGGATGTATTTGGATTGGTGAAGGTCTTTATCCAGTTGCAGGCCTTTGGGTTCTCCTGCTATGACTTAGGCCAAATTTTTTGGGGCCTTTTTGCATAGTTTTGCGCCATACAACTTGAGAGACTAGATGTGTAATGAGTTTGATCGCTTTGATTAGGTATCCATGTCTATTGCTGAGTATAAGGTACATTTGTGGATTATGAGGTAGGTTTCCAGGCACTATAAATGTATTTAGTCTATTGATTCAGAGAGGATTCTTAAATTTATGTGTCAATACATGATTTATGAGTCATGATGGAACTATTCTATCCTTCCAGTAGGTAAGCCAAACCATTGTTCGAAGCTAGATGCAATAGGCTAAGTTGGTGGAAAATGGGCCACAAGCCAAAATAAATAGTTAAATATTCAAATAACGATGAAATAGTCATAGAGATCTAATAGATAAATAGGAACCAATAAATATCCCAAGACTCAGTAACGTTGATACAAGAGCTACTACAAAAGAACTATGAGTACTGAATAGACTAATACAATCTGTCTAAAAAAAAATGAAAGACTAGGCATAGATAACGAGAGAGGGAAAAGGTAACTCTGACTCCAAGAGCTCACCCATTTTTCAAAATCAAGTCTTCACAAATGGCAAATCAGCGGTGGCAACTGGTACTCGAATCTAAACTAAAAAGATATAGAATTATAGTAAGTACCGAAACCAAGGGTACTCATAGACGTCATTAGCCGACTGAGCCAAATCATGATATAAATACAATAAGATACAAGATAGCATAAGCTAAGTTAAGGTAAAAGGACAAACCTGGAAGTATCTACCAACACCATTGTACATACATAATTAATATAACCAGAATGATAACGTAACAACCATACATTTATAGCTACTAAATCGGGCCCCATAAACTAATAAGTTCAGAAAGTAAATATCCCTACGCAGAACCCCATAAGCTTGGAGAGTACAATTAAGAAAGTAAACCAACACATAATTGTAAATTTACTTATTACCACATTATAACTAGGAATCCATCTATCCCATACAACATCATAAGAAACCCTAGATTCCCGATCAAACCATAACTCATATTACCAATACCATAAATAATTGTCGAACTTGAATCAAAACTCACATTTCCCATACCATTACAATTGTCAAACTTGAACTGTAACTCACATTATCAATGCCATCAACAATTGCTATACTTAAATTGGGACTTATAATATGAACTATATCAATGAATCATATTAATGAGCCATTACAATAAGTTAAATATAACACATTATGCCTATAAATTTTAGCTACAAACCATCCCTTATTCATATCTATACATCAAACGAAGAATCATAGTTGCAAGTCTCAACCATATTTACATCTATAAGTTTTATTATTATCCATATCCAAAATCCATATCAATACTAATATTTAGAACAAATGCTATTAAGCATCACCAAAATTCATATTGATAACATATCTATAGGCCACCCATCCTATCTAGGAGCCATAGCATAAACATAAGCCATTAGTCATATCTATAAACCATGTCATGTATATATATAAGCCACATCATACCTAAACCAAGTCATGCATACGAGCCCTGTTGTATCTATAAGACATACCCTATCTATAAGTTGTATCATATTTATAGGCCATATGACATCTTTGAGTCTAGTAATATATATCAATGCTATATTATTTTGATAAGCCACATTATATCTCTATAAGCCATATCATGCCCATGAGCCATATTATATCTACATAAGTCATATCATCCAAATAAGCCATTAACCTTTTATCATATTGATATTTATAACCTTATGTATATCGATAGGCCAAGCTATTAATCATATTTCCATAACCCCATACATAAGTCATAAATCACACTTATAATTTATGCCATTAGCCACACATATAGGCAATATCACTAGCAATACTCAAAATTTGCATCCATTCTTCCATATCCAACTAACATACTAAATAATGATTTCCAACCCTCTCAAGTATCAACCTTGTTTTAATACTATTATATCATAATAAAATGAGTCTATATGGCTATTAAAAGTCTTATCCTAAGGTGGGCCAAAGAGGCCCACTTCTAATCCCCAAAAATTCTCTTAGGAAATTTCTACCCTAGACTATACTAGGGTATCTAAGCTCATTCCTAGATGTCAAGTAAGTCATAATTAGGCCTAGTATATATTTCCTCCCAAAATATAATTAACTAAGTCAATCCTACCTAGGGCAATAGAAACTAGGGCAATTCCCTTAACTTAGGCAATTAAGAACAATTCTACCCTAACATGGGAAACTAGGCAGTTTCACCTACCATGAGTTATTAAGTCATTTCCATTCTAAATATATTCCACAAAACTCAATCCACCTAAGCCATGGATACTATGCTAACTAATCCAAGTTTATGGTTTCAAGATAGCCTTACAGTCCAATTAAGCCAGATATTTTCATTCACACTTCCAACATCTAAATCCCACCTCCCATATCTAGCATAATATCATAACTATACTAAGATATAGCTCAATCTATAAAGAAGGTAACCATAGCCTACCTCGGCACCAAAAAAGCCCAAAGAATATGCTAAATCATCGATTTTCCCTTTTGAAAAGCTTCTACAAGGTTTCATGCTATCAAAATCACAATCTACTCATCAAAAGGAGAACAATGATACTCATATTTCACTAGTGTGCTTCAGGTCCAAAATTGTTTAAACATCCCACGTAGGACCCAATTATGGAAAGTACATTTTTAAAACCAAGTCAACGTCCCTCTATGCTCAAGGAATATTTACCTAAAAAATAGGTGTATTTTTAGCTACGTTAGTGCTACAATAAGTCACCAAGATTTTGGTATTTTGAGATGAGAATGGAATAATCAACCATGAAAATAATAAAATCTTAGCACAAACTTGAAGAAAAATAGCATAATTAATCTTTTCCCATGCTCTAAAATCACCCATCAATGTCATCTCTATGCTTTCCTACTTTTTTGGGTTTAACTATCTTGGAGATGTATGAGAAATGGTGAAAAATATGCTAAAGGGGGTATTTATACCCTTTCCAGGTATAACACCCTGGGTTTTGACCCTTAGAAAATTTCCTAGAATTCTGGTCTCTGGACCCAATATGACTCGATGGTGCAATACGTGTATTAGGGTACAAATAGTAAGGTCCAGTCATATACTGACCAGTGTTGGTTGGTTAGATGGATTTTGGTTAGTGAAATAGTTATGAATTAGGGATACAAGTCATATTAGTGGTTACGGATCATTTGGTTCCTTAAATTAATCTTTGACTTGGTTACTTGGGTTAGATATAAGTATGAGTGCCTCACCATAAGTATAAGCCAGGGTACAAGTCATACCATAAACTCATATGGTGGACAGTGTTTGAATCTTTCTTGAGCTTAAATCTGCCAAGGGTATGGATGAAGGGTACAGATCGTATGCTATAAATATGACTTGGTTGGATGAGTCATATGTTAGACAGTGTTGGATTCAAGGTATGAGGCTAGGATATGAGTGAAGGATACCAATCGTATTGGAGGGTATGACTCATGTGGGTAAGTCGTACCCCTGTGTGGGATTTAGGTGCAACTTAAGTTGGGGCATTTGGAACATTTCTCCACTTATCCTAATAAGGTCCCATGACCTCTAACCTACTTTGGAGGTTATTTACCCTATTATTTCATTCATTAACACTTGGAAACTTTTCTAAAACACTCCAGAATTCTCTCAAGATTTTTGGGCAAGGAAAGCTAGGGTTTCAACTAAAGGATCTATTTGGGGTTTGTCTTGGTGATTTCTTTCCGTTATCATCCTGGTTTAAGAAATGTTCTTTTCCCTCATTGTTAATTCTAACTAAATGCATGTTTTTTATGAATATTTTCATGATTTTATTGATTGTATGATTTTGGTTTTCAAAAATAATTTGGGGGATTTTTATATTAAATGGTTGGTTATAGTTTCCCATGGTTTTAATTATGCTTTTATATGCATTAATGGTGGTTTTGGATAATTTGACTACATGGGAATGATTTAATGGTAATTGGAATTAATTTTGGTCATATTATGCCCCCAATGTGTTTGACAAAATCCGTATAAAGATATGTTCATTGCATTGACTACTTTTAATGGAACTCTTGCTTGTTTTAAAACTTGGTATGAGAATTAGGCATGATTTAAATATCTTGTAATGGTAAATGGCTAATGGTTTAATATGGTAAATAGAAGGGCACTTGAAAGTCCCCTTGAACCTCTATATGGTTGGCTATGGATAATACTTGCAAGTAAGGATTGGTATAACAATACCAATATTAATGGCCATGGTTAAAAACTGGATGATGGTTGGTTATTTAGAAATTAGTTTTAATTGGGCATTAATGGCGAGATGTGTAGCATAGCCGTGGAAGGTGAAGGTCCCGGAGGGACCAAATATGCATGATGTCACACTATATTTGGCGGATGTACAAGTCATATCAAGGTTTTCTTTCCTGGTCATGCAACTACATGCATTGGGGCCCTTTCAGCAGGGGAACTGAACCTATATAGCCCGTGAGTAGTTTTAGACTTCAAAGCTACACAACCCAGGTAAAGGGTTTAAAGGCATGCTAAACCCGATCCCTTTTCTCGACATGGTTATATATATATGTATGGTTATGTACATATGGATAGTTTTACTTGGTTTTATAAATGGAATTATTTTATCCTTGCCCTGAAATCAAGGTAGCGGTCACTTATTAACCCCGTCAACTGGCGCCTGTATACCCACGCAATGCAGGAATTGGCCGTTCTACTCCTCCTACATAGTGATTGACTTGGGAATGAATATTTGGATTGAAGTGGTTTTGGAAGGCTCTATTTCATGTTTTAGATATTTCTACACACTTTGATTTTATTTTGGATATTGGTTTTATCTATGGTTGGGGGCATGTCCCAACCAGATTTTTTACTCTTTTGGCTAGAGGATTTATGGTACTTCTATGGGTTGGAATGGGTAGGATAAGTATTGGTGTCAGCCTTGGCATTAGAATAATCTGGGATGCTGGAATCATCAGACATAATTTCTCACTGTTTCATCATATTTTATTTTAGGATTAACTATATTATGTTGGAACATCCTTCGTTATGGCCTGGTTTATGGCCCTTGTTTTGGTATGGTTTGGTATGATTTGGTATGGTTGGATTATTGGTATAAGATGCTTGTACTTGGATGGGTCGGTCACGATTGTGATGTTATCCCAGAGTATTTATGAGAGTTGTTACACTATCTTGTTACATGCTAGAAATTTAACCAACTCATGATAGGCGACTGGAGATTAGGTTGGGTAACAGGGTTAGTCTCCGGTCCTGGTTGGACTTGGGATGCCCATTACGATAAATCCCCAGGGTGGGTCGGGTCACCAAACTTTTGGGATTTACAGATGAGAATGGACTAATCAACCTTGAAAATAATGAAATCTTACAATGAATTTGAAGAAGAATTGCATAATTATCCCTAGTTCAAAAATCACCCACCAATGTTATCCTCATGCTTTCCTACATTTTAGGGTTTAAATATCTTGGAGATGTATGAGAAATGGTGAAAAATAGGCTAAAAGGGGTATTTATACCCCTTCTAGGTACACAGGTATTGAATACGCGACTTGCTAGTTGCATAAGAGATATCTAGCCAAGGGTGCTAAAGTGGCTTATGCGACATCAGTATCACATACGTGATACTTGACTTCCTTCCAGGGGTGTAGATTATGTGATTAAAAATGTCTTTTATGCAACACTTACTAGAGCCTGGCAGATCACGTAAGCGATCAGAGTCTCATGGACGCAAGTACACTACACCAACTAAGATCAGGAATTATCCAAGTCTACGCCAACCCCTTGGAATTTAGTTAAAATCCTGTTTACACAAACAAACTATGCTACCCTATAACATTCAATGTTTTTGACTCAATAGCATAGTCAAAATTTCCATTCAAGGTCGTTCCGATGAAAAATGGCTCCCACAACTATTTGCCATTTTTCTTAACTTCCGACCAATAGCTACAAATGAGATCGGGTGCCTCAAGACCCAAACCAAGGGTCTACTTAGCCTAAAAAAAATATTTAAAAGTTGTTGGAAAAGTTAGAATTGGCATACAAGTTCGTTTGACTAAAGTTTTTGCCTGGTAGATAATTTGAACCTGTGATGGCTTCAAAATAGGAAATTGACTCTAAAAAACAAACAAACTACCCGATAACCAAACTATTTGCCCCAATAATTCATAAATGACTTTGGAAAGCTATAGGAAAGTGCTAAAAGAAAAAATTAGCGAAAATATAGAAAATAACTTGAAGGGTCGTTAAAATACCCACTACTAAAAGAAATTTTGTCTGCAAAAGTAAAGGATTAGAATGTACCTAAAGCCTCAAACGGGTGAGCATACTTCGTTGGCATCTCTACCTCAATATCCTAAGTAGACTTATCTACTGCGCGATGCCTCCACCTGCCTGACATCTCTCTAGTGTACAACCGCCTGACATCCCTATCAAAAATAAGCACACTCCTCCACAAAAATCAATCGCTTATCCAATTGGACTGATTATTATCTAAGCATAAGAGATGCATTAGGGACGTGTCATCACAACATGGAAATATGGAAACCCAAATGGAAAACACCAAAATTGAAACACCCTGGGTTTGGGATACTTAGAAAATTTCCTAGATTTTTGGGTTCTGGACAACATATGACCAATAGGTACCAGTCGTATACTAGGGTATGAGTGTTATGACTTGGTTGTATGTTGACCAGTGTTGATTGGTGGATTAGATTAGGTTCTGGAATGGGTACAATTTTTGTTGGTATGAGTCATCTGGTTGGATACGAGTCATTTGGTTTGGATTTTTCCTTCACTTAATCTTAGACTTGGTAGCCTAACTTGGATATGAGTATGAGTGGTTGATCATGATCTGTAATCCAGGGTATCAATCATAACATGGACTCGTATGACAGATAGTGTTCAAACCTCTTGTGATTTTATTTTTCTAGAGGTACGAGTAAAGGATACGCATCATATGCTTTTTGTATGACCTGGTTTTGATAAGTCATACCCTGGATAGAGTTGGGTCCAAGGGGGAGGCCTTTGGTACGAGTGGTGGGTACCACTCGTATTGGAAGGTACGACTGGTATAGTTAGTCGTACCCCCTGATGAGAATTATATGTAGTTTAAGTGAGGGCAATCTGGACATTTCCCCACTTAACCTAATAAGGCCCCATGACTTTTAAAATTTTTGGGAGGTTATTTGACTTATTATTTTATTCTTTAACATTTAGAAAACACTCTCTAATCCTCTCTAAAGTTCTTGGGCAAAGGAAGCTAGGGTTTTATCTTAAGGATTAATTTGGGGCTTGTATAGGTGATTTCTCTCCATTATCTTCTCAATTAAGGCATGTACTCCTTCCCTCATTTTTAGTTCCAACTAAAGGAATATTTTGTAAATTGTTTTCATGGAATAATTGTTATATGGTTTTGGATTTTCAAATATATGTTGGGGTTTTTTGGTTATAATGGCTAGTTATGGTTTTCCCATGTTTTAATTATGTATTTACATATTTTATGGCTGTTTGGATACTTGGTTTCATAAGGATGGTTAATTGGTATTTGAGTGGAAATACTATGCCCTCAATATATTTGACAAAATGCCTATGAGAATGCTCTTACTATGTTGTTAGACTTTATAATGGAACTATTGCATGGTATGGTTTGGTAGTAGAATAGAATAGTTGTGGGGTACATGTGACTCCCTAAATAGTTTAAATGGTTTGGAATAGTTAAATAAAATAGTTTGGCGGTCATGTTTATGGTTGATTGAACTCCTTGGGGGGTACAATGGAATTCCTCAAGTAAACATATTAATCAAAAACTTATGGGGTATATGGGACTCCCTTAAGAAAACATACTAATGGAACACTTGTGGGGTACATGTGACTCCCTCAAGTTAACTTGGTAGATGGGTACACAGGAATCCCTTTACCTTAAAAGGTTGGCTAAGTACAATACTTGCAAGTTATAGTCGGTATGCCGATACCACTATTAATAGCCTTGGTTAATAATAAAAGGAATAATGGATTGTTGGTTGGAAAAGGTTTTAATTGGGAAATAATGGCGGGGTGCGAAAGCTAACCATAAAGGAGGGATTCCAATTGATGAAAATTGGAAACTCATATTTACCGACATGAAGGGTAGCTCATGGCAACCTCATATGATACTATGAGGTACACGGGAATCCTCTAAGTACACTGTACATATGTATCAATAAGGGTAAGGGTACTTGGGAATCCCCTACTCATATGGTATCTCCAATTTGTGCGACTATATTCATCAGGTCCCGTTCAGGGGGTTACACTAGACCCATACGCCCATGGGTAGTTAAGGATGGTTAAGCTGCACATACCTAAGTTAATGGTTTCAAATGTATGTTAAGCCTGATTTCTGTTTCTGGCATGGATATATATATCATCGAGAAAGGAATGCGGGTTTAACACATCTTATTTCTTAGAAACTACATGCCACCGTAGGTTATTTTAACTTCTCCTATTGGGCATGTCATTTATATTATTCATCTTTTCCAATCGGATATGTTTAGGTGATCCCCACAGTTATACTTTATACTCTAACAAAGTACATTAGGAAATCGTTCCTTTTTAATGAGGGTTTGAATCATCAGGCTCCATATTGATCATATGGTTTTTATCAGTTACGAGAATCTTCCACAAAAAAGAGTATTTTAGAAACTAAGTGTAATGACTCATAGTTGTTGTTCAAATATTAGTTATGAGATTTCATCTTTCATTCATACTTATGATGAATGTGAGTTATTTACACTTATCATGCATGATTTCAAACTATGTTCAGCTTCAGTTTCACTTATTGCATTCACCCCTACATTTATCGGTGTTGGGTGTCCAAGTGACCATGTGCTTGATAAACTTATTATATTATATTTTGGGATGGCTATTGACTTGATGTCCTTAGTTTTCCCTCTATTTTTCTCAGTTCATGCGGATGACACTCACTAGGGCCCTTCCGATAGGAAGAGCTAAACCCATATAGCCCATAGGTGCCTTTTGGATGGTGTGAGCTACATATTTCAAGCTAATATTTTAAAATTTAATGTTCATGGCCTTTGTTCCTATCCTGACATCCAATTTATATATGTGTGTGTGTGTTTGTGTGTGTGCATGTGGTTTTGATTGGTCTTAGAAATGGCATTACTTTATCACTTTACCTGAGTTACATGCTAGTGCTTATCCCACTGATCATCCTTGGAAGCTGCATCATTTCATGATGTAGGGTTCTAGGGTTTTTCTGTTACTCCTATGTTGTGTTTGGTGGTGTGAAAATTGGTTGAGTTGTTGCAATATGGTGAGCCTCCATCATTCGAAAAGTTTTACAATTTCATTAGGTTTCTTTCTATAATTTGGAGATTGATATTTTTCTTTTTCATGGTCGGGGGCATGTATCGGCCTAGTTTGGTATTTTTCTATTAGAGGCTTTTGTTGACAAGTGTGGTTTGGATATTGCTTCTGAATCTCAGTTGTCATTTTGTTTATCTACTCTTCTTACTATTACATTTGCTTGGATTCCACTGTATTATTTTGTGCTCTTAGGGTAAGTTAAAGGGTTCGTCTCTTCCCTATGTTGGGCTTGGGATTACCCATCATGGAGAGGCCCTAGTTTGGGCCTTGACACTAAGGTAGAGGAGTTTATGAACCATAGGTAGGGATCTAAGTCATAGAAAGAGTATTGCCTTAAGTTAATTCACTAGATTTGTTTGGCTCCAGAGTTGTTGCCAGATTCTAGAGCTCATATAAGTAGGTTTGTCATTGGTATGTCTGAATTCGTAGTCAAGGAGTGTAGAATTTCCATGTTTATTGGGGATATGGATATTTCCTATTTGACGACTCATGTTCAGTATATCAAGGCCGAGAAATTGAAGGAAGGGGAGATGGAGAATAATAGGTATAAGTCAATCAGTTTGAGTATAGTCATTAAAGATTAGGAGGGGGAAATCATTCTTAATTTCATGACCGTTCATTAGTACTTGCACCATCCTTAGCCAGTGACCTTACACCAAAACTAAGCAAGAGTAGTGAGATAGAGCACCAATTTTTAAATCTGAGGGTAGCGTTGCTGAAGGATCAGGTTATCCGCCATCTGTAAGACCCTGCAAATTTCTCTCGTAGTCTGAGCCTTAGTGCGTGTCAAGTGAAGCATAAATCCAGTCCAAAAAGGTTGATAAGTGTCTTTCCAAGTGAGAAATATTTTGAACCGTGTAGAATTTCCTTAATATCGACTTTTTTCATGTAGATCATTGAATAAGTTTTTCACCAATACCAATTTCATCAAAATCCAATATTGAGCGAGGAAGTTATGGCCGTTTTATTGAAAATAGTCGGAACCACCCAGGTGCGATGGCCGGATTGACGGATCGTCAAGCTTGCGATGGACCATCGTCCAACCTGTAGCAACCAAGGCAGTGACGTCCAAGTGAGATGGCCAAGATGATGGACCATCGAGGCTGCGATGGACCATTGCTGGGACCATCGCGCTCAGGCAGTGTGGCCTCATCCTGGCCAACATGCAAAAGAAGATCCGATGGACCGTCGGGTTTGTGATGGACCATTGCGGAGACTATCGCATTGAGTCAATGTGTTATTTTTCCGAATGCTGTGCGATGGAGATCCAACGGACCGTCAAACTGAGCGATGGATCGTCACTTCGACCGTCGCAGCCCTCGTTCAGCATTTTTAACTCGATTTTAAAAGGGCTTTTTGGTCTTTTTCCCACTCTTTTCAGCCCCTATTTATATCCGATCAAGGCTCACAATTTCATTCTTCATCTTTAACATCAAAAACTAGGGTTTCTACCAAACTAAAACCCTTCTTTCTTTTTCAAGAAAGACAAAGAGAAATCAAGAAATCAAGAATCTCTCCAAGAGCTTTCAAGAAAGAGTTTCCCTAATGTACGTAGATGTTGATTCTTGGGTCCCTTTCATCCAAGAAGCTAAAGAACTCTTTTCTAAAATTCAAAGATCTTATGTTTGTGGGTTTTCATGATTCATGTGAGTTGAAATTGACGTTCATGATATTATTGAGTTTTGATTCATGTTTGTTTGCAAGGTTTTCAAGCTTTGACCCTAGTATGTGATGTTCATGTGATGTTCATGATAAACACTCTTTAAGTTGCTTGTTAAGTGATGTGTTCATGTTAATTAAGTGAAGAAAATTGTTAAATAAGAAAAGCATGCTCCCCATATGTTTGATAAAATGCTTATGTGAAGGAATTAGAGCCATTATAGCATGTTGACTAGAAATCCCCAATTGTGTGCAAGCCCATGCATGTCAAGTGTTTGTTGAAAAGTCTAGTGAATGAATTGTGACATGATAGCATGAAATTCCCCAATTATGTGATCTTTGATACATGCTAAGACTTTAATACATCCCAAGTGTTTAATACAAGACCTTGTTGAATGGAGTATGATCCAATAGCATGTCCCCCTATGTTATTACATATTTAGGATTCCTAAATGCTTGAAGTGATGTCTTAGTGATTGTGATGGTGAATGATTATTCATGGTTTTGATTATTCAATAATGGTTATGTTTTACTTTTATGCTATCAAGTCATGGGGGTATTTATGCCCGACAATTTAGCTATTGTCTAGAGCCCGTGTCAGTTAAGTGACTACTTCCCACAGTTACAGTTTTAGTATTAATCTTCAGAAATTAGGACTATCAGATACAGTCATCTATCTTAGTGAGGAACTTAGATAGTTCCATTGATTCATGGACCACCCGTCAGATAGGCTTGGTCCCATATAAAGTTATTCAGTATCAGATCTAGAGATCACCCATTAGATTGGCTTTATTTTAGTCTCATATTTAGTTGAGTAATCTCATTATCAGATTTAGAGATCACCCATCAAATAGGCTTGATCTCAATCCCATATTCTGTTGAGAAATCTCATTATCAGATCTAGAGATCACCCGTCAGATATGCTTGATCTCAGTTTCAGATTCAGTTGAGTATTCTTGTTATCAAATCTAGATATCACCCATCATATAGGATAGATCTCAGTCTCAGATTCATTTGAGTAATCTCATTATAAGATCCTGAGATCACCCGTCAGATAGGCTTGATCTCAGTCTCAGATTCAGTTGATTAATCTCATTGTCAGATCCCGAGATCACCCTTTCAAATAGGCTTGATCTCAGTCTCATATTTAGTTGAGTAATCTCATTATCAGATCTAGAGATCACTCGTCAGATAGGCTTGATATCAATCTCATATTCAGTTAAGTATTCTTGTTATCAGATCTAGAGATCACCCATCAGATAGGCTTGATCTCAGTCTCAGATTTAGTTGAGTATTCGTGTTGTTAAATTCGGACATGATCATTTCTTATCATTGATAGTAGATTCCAGAATCATCCGTTAGAGAGGTTTGATCTCCGATGCAATCATTCAAGAGTAGAAAGCTCAAAATTCAGTCATTGATATGAGTAGATTACGTTAATCAGTTTCAGTATCATCAGTTTTTGAGATCACTCGCTAGATAAGACTGAACTCAACTCCAATACTCGATTATCAGTATCAGATGATTCAGTGTTCAATAGCTCAGGCATTAGTAGTGAGTTCAGATGGCAGTAATCCGAGTTTTAGTATTTTGAGTCACGATAATTTCAGTTATGGTTCGTGCATTCATGCATGTGTTCTCATTCAGTATTCTCATGATTATTCAGTTAAGTAATTGTTCATGCATAAGCCCTTGCATTTAACCTTACCTCATCTTCATACTCGGTACATTCCCGTACTGACATACTTGTGCTATGATATTTTATTTGACACCATAGGTTTAGAGGCACGAGATCCAGAGTACCCTTAGTAGCTCAGTCCCAGTCAGTAGCAGTAGACATAGCAGTGAGTCTTCTTCAGTCAAGAATGATCTTATTTTTATTATTATCGTATCAGATTTGGTTTAATTTTAGTAGACGGAGTTTGTTGGGGACATGTCCCATCAACTCCACAGTTCAGACGGTTTAGAGGCTTTTCGAACTGATGTATCAGTATTCAATTTTAAATTTTGAGTATTTTTAGATGTTTTGAACCTTATGGCCAGTTTTGGCATTTATTATCTATATTATGCAGTGTTCAGGTACAGATATCAATAGAGGGTTGGCTTATGGTCCTTCGAGATCATGAGCACCGTGTGACGTTCCAGTTCCAAAAAATCAGGTCATTACACCATCTAAGAAATATGGTACAAATTATTGAGGTGAGTGTTTGGTCAGCAGAATAGGGTGCTATGTATGTGGAAAGATGGACCACAGGGTGAGGGACTGCCTCTTCGCGAAGCCCTTAGGCTTAATCTACTACTTCAGCAGCTCAGTCAGGTCGCCCAGCTCTATAGCAGGGCATATCTTCTTGTATCAGTGGCGATTAGTGTTAGAACTGGTTTTATGCTATACTTTCCTATTAGGAGCAAGAGAGCTCCACAGATATAGTAGCTCGTATGTTTTGTGTCGTTCACCTTGATATTTATGTATTTTAGATCAGGGTCAACCCTCTATTTTGTGACTCCACTAGCTTTTTGAATTTTGATATAAATCCCGAAAGTCATTCTAAACCCTTCTCAGTTTTTACTCCAGTGTATTAGTCAGTTGTCGCTAGATGAGTATACATAAAGTGCTCTATAACAGTCCTTCATAGGGTTATAGAAGGTTCAATAGAGCTAGAGATGATATATTTTGATGATATTCTTAGCATGGATTGGCTCCATTCATGCTATGCATTAGTCAATTATTCACTCAAGTGGTAAAGTTTAAGTTTCCTTATAAGTCAGTCCTCGAGTAAGAGAGCAGTTCAGTATCTCCCAAACATCGTTTCATCTCTTACCTTAAAGCAAAAAAGTTAATATCAAAAAGGTGTATCTACCACCTAGTCTAAGTTAAAGATACTAATCCTAAATCCCCAACCATTCATTCAATTCGGGTAGCCAATGAGTTTCCAGAGGTCTTCCTAGAGGATCTACTCAGGGTACCTCCCAACAAAGAAATAGAGTTTGGGATTGATATCCTTCTCGATACCCATCTTATCTCCATTTTTCCCTATTATATGGATCTATCTGATCTTAAAGAGTTGAAAGAGTATATGATAAACCTCTTAGATAAAGAGTTTATCAAGTGTAGTGTTATCTCATGGGGTGTTCCAGTTATATTCGTGCACAAGAAGGATAGTACTCTCAAAATGTGTATAGATTACAGAATGTGTATAGATTAAAGAATGTTAAACAAGGTCACCATCAAAAATAAGTACCCCATACCTAAAATTGATGATTTATTCGTTCAACTTTAAGGCACCTATTGGTTTTCAAAGATTAATCTCAGGTTTGGGTATCACCAATTAAATGTAGGGAGAGTGACATTGAAACACCTAAACTTTGAGCCATTGAGAAACAACAACTTTTGGTGTCTATGAGTTGGGTACGACTTGGAGCTTGAGTCGTACCTTTGGTCACGATTCGTACCCTTCTCCCCCTCCCCTTTTGTACCTTGAGCAGTATGTTAAGGTAAAATACTGTCTCCTATACGAAAAGTCCATCCCTTGGTTGTAACCATGCATACGAGTCATATACTACAAGGTCGTATGGAGTGAAAACCTAACCTAGAGTGGACTATTTTTGTTACAGGTGTAGCTCACGATTAGAGGGTGAGTCATACCCTTTTTTTATGACTCAATAGTACCTTATCATACCCACAATAGTGTGGCTGACCTAGGATAATCCTAGGGTATGAGTTATGGTACCACTCGTACCTTAGGTCACGATTGCCATAGGAACCATAAGGCGGAGTCGTACCCCTGTATGAGTGGACTTTCCAACTTTTAACTAAGGACCTTTTAGTCAATTACCTTGCCTAAAACCCTAAGTCCTCTCACTATATAAGGCATGGTATCCTCTCAAGTCTTTATTTACAAAACTAAAACACTCCTAAAAACTCTAAAGACTTTTTAAAGCAAGATTGGAGGCTAGGGTTTGGATGTGTTCATCTAGTGTCAAGGAAGAGTCAAGATTGTTAGTGTATAATTTTTTTTAAGGCATGTATCCCTTCCCATATTTAAATAAGTCTAAACCCGTGTATTTCACACTTGGATTAATAAGTGTACGTAGTGGTTTTGAATCAAGTGAAACGGGTTTTGTTACCTAACAAGGATTAATGATGATTCTTGCTTATATTTATGTTGATACATATTATTGATGGTAGATTGTATATGTGGGTGCTTGCTATATGTTGTTAAACATGAGGTCCTTCAGTAACCCTAATCTTGATGATACCTAACATGAAAATATCCTTGCTGAAGGTACACTGTAATACCTCGGGAAAATTTTCATTGAAATTTTATGTGTAAACGTGTTGGATTCTATCTTCTATAATAAATTATAAATTTTTTCATGTGGAATGTCCTAGATTATGACCCAACATTGGATAGAGTATCAAATAATATTTCCAACGATATATGGATCATCCAAAACGGACACCCGAGCGATGAGTTATGAACATTTCGATCGAACCGTGAATAGTAGTAGTAAAACGTGCAGGAAAAAGTACTGAGGCCTGGCGTATTTTTGCTCCAAATTTAAATGATCATAACTCCTTATACATAATGATCTGGGTGATTTACTATATATCAATGGAAAGCTCTGTGAGTCCTCTTTCCAATGAAATTGGTTTCCTCCAATTTGTCTATCAGAGCAAAAGGTTATGGTCGATCTACTTCAGCCTATCAAAAGCAAATTTTTGGGTCAACTTCAAATGATCATAACTCCTCGTACACAATGATCTGGGTGATATACTATATATCAATGAAAATATATGATAGTCCTCTTTCTAATGAAATTGGTTTCATCTAATTTGGATATCGGAGTAAAACATTATGGTTGATCTACTTCAGACTATCAAAACAATCCATCAAAGGACAGATTCAAGAATTATTTGATTTTTAGGGGAATTTTGGCCATTCCCCCTCACCCAAAATCCATCCAAACCCTATATTAAAACCTATTAGAAGCATTATATGTTATATTTCATCAAATTCCCTCAAAAAGAAAACCCTAAGATCCTAATCCAACTTCAAGAACCTCCAAAGTTCACCATTAATTTTGCAAATTTATTCAAGATTCCAAGTTCCTAGTTCAAGAACTCCAAGAACCATCATTCAAAGGCACGATTAGCATCTCAAAAATGAGTATCGATCTAAAGTTCATCATTTAAGGTATGTGAGGTTTTTCAACAAGAACTCTCTTTTGTTCTTGTGCCCAAAAGTAATTTTCTTTACAAAGGCATGATTTTTATTTGATTTTTACAAATTTGAAGCATGAACCCATATGTTATGATGATTATTATGAAATCTTGATGTTTATGATTTTGAAAGATGAATTTACATGTGTGGAGATATAAAGCATAAATCTTGAATGATATTTATCATGATTTTGATATTTGAATCATGAATCCCCATTGGAAATTGTGTTTTTTTGAGAAAGTGTGTGTTATAAGCACGTTGATGTTGAATATTTGAGATATTTTGAATGATTTGACCTTTTGGTCTTAATGGAGTTGTTTTGAACTCGAGTGTGAAAGAAATCCATAACGTGGTTGATTTTGATAGATGGGAAGTATGATGGATCCCGATGTATATTTATATATTACTGAAATTGTTTTGTTGTGGATTGTCTTTTAAATGATCTGAGCTAAGTCCAAGAGAAATCTTTAGCACCGAGTGGGAGGTATAAAGCGACCTTACTTCCCTAAAACTACGTGCCCCCATAGGAGTGAGCCTGAGGCTGATTTATATAGTGATCACTAGTTTGTGTGGATTTGATATCGATAGTCCTACTCCGATGGCAAGGATAGGATAGCTCTCCCCAATGTGGGTTATAATTTGGACTCCATGTAGCTCACATGGTTTATGTCGGTTATAGGATCTCCTAGAGTGTGTGTATTTCCTTGTGTCTATGGTGAATGGTGAAGTGATTTGAATGTGGAATTGTGAAAGTTATTCTTTTGAAAGATTTAAATGATATTTACATTATGAGAATTGATATTCTTAATGAACTGAAAGTGATTGACAAATTATATGGTGACTCACATATATTATTGTACTTATTTCATCCTCTCATGATTATGATGATTTTCTTTGAGCTATGTAAGTCTTTCATACATCCTACATATTTCTTATAAATATTTATGATGATGATGTTTATACCATTGCATATACCCCTATATACTCGGTCCCTTTCCATGGTACTGACCCACATCTTTGGATGTACGCTGTATTTTCTCGGAATGTAGGTTCAGGTGCTCAGTTCCAGGTTCGACAGTGATTCTTAGGGCACGCTGTTCTACATCCTCTGTTGTGGTGAGTCCTCATGTTCTGAGGACGTTATGTCTGATATTGGTTTCACAGAATTGTTTACATTTGATAACTGAGTATGAGTCAGTTGGGGCATGTCTCAATGGCTCACTGGTTTTATTGATTTTCTTAGAGGCTTGTCAGACTAGTATAGATGTTGGTAGTTGACTAATAAGTCGTATTTTGTTATCTTTCTGAAATTCTTTTATTCTTGGATGATGATTACTCTGTTGATATTTGAGGTTTATTTATGAAAACTCCATTGATTTGTGTTAAACTAAATGAAAATGGCTCAAAGGGTTAGCTTGGGGCTACTCGTTGCCTCAAGCACCGTGTGATGCTCCGGGACCCATTTTATTACAAACTTGGTATCATAGCCTAAGGTCTTAAGGTGTCCTAGGGAGTATGACAAGCCGCGTTAAGTAGAGTCTTGATCATTGATGTGTAGCGCGCCACATCTATGAGCAAGAGGCTACAAGATATTTTAGGAAAAAGTGTGATTCATTCTTTTAGAAGTCTATCATGCTTAAAGTGTTTCTCTCTGCTATTGATTTGTGCTCTCCTCTTTCAGAAATATGCCTCCACATCGAGCGAGAAGAAATAATGATGGTCAGCAACCTCAGCCCGCTGACCCATTGAATGAAAACATGTCTTATGCTGAATTTTGGGCAGCCTTTCAAGCGCTGGTCCAAGCTGTTGCTACAAATATTCAGGCCAACCCGGCCCCTACTCCACAGCAGCAGAGAGGTAATTTAGCTGCTTTCAGGATCCGTGACTTCATGCAGATGAATCCACCAGAATTCTATGGGTCCAAGTCTGATGAGGATCCACGATTGTTTTTAGAGGAGGTCCAGAAGATTACTCAGGTAATGCATGTATCTGAGGAACATAGTGTGGAGTTGGCTGCGTATAGGTTGAAAGACCTTGCTTATGACTGGGTTGTTGCTTGGAGGAAAGGTAGAGGTGAGGGAGCTCTCCCTACAACTTAGCAAGAGTTCCAGGATGCATTCCTGGATAAGTTTTTCCCTTTGGAGATGAGGAAGGCGAAGGTGGAAGAGTTTATGAACCTGCGATAAGGCTCTATGACTGTTAGGGAGTACTGTCTAAAGTTCAATTAGTTAGCCAAGTATGCTCCTGACTTAATGGCTGATAATCGAGCTAGTATGAGTAAGTTTGTGACTGGAGTATCTAGTTATGTGGTTAAGGAGTGTAGGTCTGCTATGCTGAATAGTGAGATAAATCTTTCTAGGATGATGACTTATGCCCAACAGATTAAGGTAGACAATATTAAGGAGAGAGATAGAATGAGAGGGAATAAGAGAGATAGGTCCGAGAAGCATGGATAGGGTCAGACTAGATCGCAGGGAGGGAGTCTCCCTCAGTATCAGGATCATTCGTCTATTCCAGCACCATCATCTGCTAGTGTTCCCGTGCCTAGAGGTAGGCAGGATCAAGGTAGTAAGTCATATGCATCCAGGTCCCAGTACAGTGCTGGCAGTAAGCCAAATCATCCCCTGTGTCCTAAGTATGGTAGGTCTCATTCGGGTGAGTGTTGGGGTGAGAAGAGGGGTTGTTTTTGATGTGGTTACATGGGTCACAGAGTTAGAGATTGTCCATAGGATGGACAAGGGCGTCGTGACTATCGCCCTCAGACCTACACTCAGATTGTTAGTGCTCCAGTTCCAGCAACTCGCCCAGCCCCAGCTCAAGGCATCTCTTCTAGCAATGCTGGCGAGCAGCGCCAGAATAGATTCTATACTTTACCATCCCGCCAGAAACAGGAGGACTCTCCCGATGTTGTTACTGGTAAGCTTCATATATTTCAGTTTGATGTGTATGCTTTGTTGGATCCTGGATCCAATTTATCATATGTTACACCTTTGATTATTGTGAATTTTGAAATAAGTTCTGAGATTATTCCTGAGCCTATCCTAGTTTCTACCCCAGTGGGTGATTCAATTGTTGCCCAGAAAGTGTATAAAAAGTATCCTGTTACCGTTCTTCATAGAGTCTTCTTGGCTGATCTGATTAAGTTAGACATGGTAGATTTTGATGTGATTCTGGGTATGGACTGGTTGTATTATTCTTATGCCTATATTGATAGTCAGACTCGAGTGGTCAATTTTTAGTTTTTGGGTGCATCCGTGTTTGAGTGGTCTGGGAATTCTGTGTCACCCAAGATCCCCAAAAGACCGAAGCTGTTAGAAATTAGCCTAGACCTATTTCTCCGACTAATATACAAAGTTTCTTGGGTTTAGCTGGCTATTACCACTATTTTGATGAGGGTTTCTCCTCTATAGCGTCTCCTATGACTCGATTGACCCAAAAGAAAGTGAAGTTCTTGTGGTCCTAATCTTATGAGAAGAGTTTTCAGGAGTTGAAGACTCGACTCACTTCAGCCCCTGTTTTGACTTTGTCAGATGGTGTTGATGGTTTTGTGGAGTGCTGTGATACTTCGAGAGTTGGGTTGGGTTGTGTATTTATGCAGAAGGGTAAGGTGATAGCTTATACTTCTAGACAGTTGAAACCCCATGAGAAAAATTACCTACCCATGACCTTGAGTTGGCTGCTGTTGTGTTTGCTTTGAAAATCTAGAGACACTATTTGTATGGTGTCCATGTTGATGTTTTCACTGATCAAAAGAGTCTGCAGTATGTGTTTACCCAGAGAGAATTAAATCTTAGGCAGAGACGATGGTTAGAATTGTTAAAAGACTATGATATGAGTGTTCCGTACCATTCGGGCAAGGCCAATATTGTGGCAGATGCCCTAAGTAGAGTGTCCATGGGTAGTGTTTCACATGTGGTAGAAGGTAAGAAAGAGTTGGCTCATGATGTACATCATTTAGCTAGATTAGAGGTTTGGTTGTTTGACTCGGCTGAAGGTAGTATAGGGGTTTAGAGTAGTTTCAAATCCGCCTTGGTTTTGGAAGTGAAAGAAAAGCAATACTTAGATGCTAGTTTGGTCAGACTGAAGGAGTCAGTCAAGGACCAAAAAGTAGAGGTTTTCTCCCAAGGGGGAGATGGCATGTTGAGATTGCAGGGTAGATTATGTGTCCCAAATATTGATGATCTGAGATAGAGAAATATGGCTGAAGTACATGGGGCGCGATATTCTATTCATCCTGGTGCGACCAAGATGTACCGAGACTTGCGGGAAATTTATTGGTAGAGTGGCATGAAGAAAGATATAGAAGCATATGTAGCAAAGTGTGCAACATGCCAACAGGTTAAGGTTGACCACCAAAGACCTGGTGGTATGATGCAAGAGTTTAGTATTCCCACCTGGAAGTGGGAAGAGATAAATATGGACTTTGTGATTAGTTTACCTCCTTCCCGACGCCATCATGATTCCATTTGGGTTGTGGTTGATAGGTTGACTAAGTCTGCTCATTTCTTGCCTGTTCATACTTCATATACTGCTGAGGATTATGCTAGATTGTATATCCGAGAGCTAGTCAGACTGCATGGAGTTCCCTTGTCTATTATTTCGGATAGGGGTACTCAGTTCACTTCGCAATTTTGGAAAGCTTTTCAGAAGGGTGTTGGTACCCAAGTGCTTTTGAGTTTTGTTTTTCATCCGCAGACTGATGGTCAGGCTGAGCAGATCATCCAGACCTTAGAGGATATGTTGAGATCTTATGCACTTAACTTTAAGGAAAGTTGGGATGATTACTTACCGTTTATAGAATTTGCTTACAATAACAGTGTCCACTCTAGTATTGGTATGGCTCCATTTGAAACCTTATATGGAAGGAAGTGTAGATCACCCATAGGTTGGTTCAAGGTGGGTGAAGCGGTTGTGAGTGGTCTTGATTCGGTATTTAAGGCTATGGAAAAAGTTAAGTTGATTAGGGAAAGGTTGAAAACTGCGTAGAGTCATCAGAAGTCATATGTTGATTTTAGAAGGAGAGACCTTGAGTTTGAAGTTGGTGACCTAGTGTATCTAAAAATTTCACCCATGAGGGGGGTGAAGAGATTCGGAAAGAAGGGGAAGCTTAGTCCCCATTATTTGGTCCTTACAAAATTCTTAGCCGTGTTGGTAAGGTAGCTTATGAGGTCAAGTTGCCTTCCGATTTGTCCTCTGTTCATCCAATATTCAATGTCTCCATGCTTAAAAAGCATATTAGTGATTCTGTGGTAGTGGATTCCTCTGTGAGTGCTGAGATTTAAGAAAATCTTTCTTTCGATGAGATTCCTGTTGAGATTCTTGATTTCAGTGTCCAAAGACTAAGGAACAAAGAAGTTCCCTTGGTCAAGGTGTAGTGGCGAAACCAATCTGGTGAGGGTGCAACTTGGGAAGCTGAGGCGGATATGCGATCCAAGTACCCGCACCTATTTTCCACAAACTCCGATCAAACGGAAGGTACCGTTCTTTCCTAAATCATGCACTTTTGATAAAAGTTGTAGCAGTTCAGCTGTCATTTATAATGTGTTCAGCTATAGTTTCTTGAATTTATGCATTCTATGTTGCATTCGGAGTGAGAAACGATGTGATGATGAGTCTAACGAATGGTTTCAGCTGTATGCTCTATTACCTATCTAATCTTGGAATGTTTAGTGTCATTCAAGGACGAATGTTTCCAAGGGAGGGATAATGTAATACCCCAGGAAATTTTTCATTGAAATTTTGTGCGTAAATGTGTTGGGTTCTATCTTCTAGAATGAATTATAAATTATTTTGTGTGGAATGTCTTATATTATGACCCACCATTGCGTATAGTATCGAATAACCTTTCCAACGATATGTGGATCATCCAAAACAGACACCCGAGCGACGAGTTATGAACATTTCGATCAAACCGTGAATAGTAGTGAACAGTAAAATGTGCAGGAAAAAGTACTGAGGCCTGGCGTATTTTTACTCCAAATTTAAATGATCATAACTCCTTGTACATAATGATTTAGGTGATCTACTATATATCAATGGAAAGCTATGCGAGTCCTCTTTCCAATGAAATTGATTTCATCCAATTTATCTATCAGAGCAAAAAGTTATGGTCGATCTACTTCAGCCTATCAAAAGTGAATTTTTGGATCAACTTCAAATGATCATAACTCCTCGTACATAATGATCTGGGTGAGATACTATATATCAACAGAAATATATGAGAGTCCTCCTTCTAATGAAATTAGTTTCATCCAATTTGGATATCGGAGTAAAACATTATGGTTGATCTACTTCAGACTATCAAAACAATCCATCAAAGGACAGATTCGAGAATTATTTAATGTTTAGGGGCGTTTTGGTCATTCCCTCTCACACAAAATCCATCCAAACCCTATATTAAACCTATTAGAAGCATTATATGTTATATTGCATCAAATTCCCTCAAAAAGAAAACCCTAAGCTCCTACATCCAACTTTAAGAACCTCTAAAGTTCACCGTTAATTCTGCAAATTTATTCAAGATTCCAAGTTCCTAGTTCAAGAACTCGAAGAACCATCATTCAAAGGCACGATTAACATCTCAAAAATGAGTATCGATCTAAAGTTCATCATTCAAGGTATGGGGGGGTTTTTAACAAGAACTCTCTTTCGTTCTTGTGCCCAAGAGTAATTTTCTTTACAAAGGCATGATTTTTATTTAATTTTTACGAATTTGAAGCATGAACCCATATGTTATGATGATTATTATGAAATCTTTATATTTATAATTTTAAAAGATGAATTTATATGTGTGGAGATATAAAGCATAAATCTTGAACGATATTTATCATGATTTTGATATTTGAGTCGTGAATCCCCATTGAAAATTGTGTTTTTTTTGAGAAAGTGTGTGTTATAAGCACGTTGATGTTGAATATTTGAGATATTTTGAATGATTTGACCTTTTGGTCTTAACGGAGTTATTTTGAACTCGAGTGTGAAAGAAATCCACAACGTGGTTGATTTTGATAGATGGAAAGCATGATGGCTCCTGATGTGTATTTATATATTACTGAAATTGTTTTGTTGTGGATTGTCTTTTAAATGATCTGAAATAAGTCCGGGAGAAATCTTTAGCACCGAGTGGGAGGTATAAATCGACCTTACTTCCCTAAAATTACGTGCCCCCGCATCACTAGTTTGTGTGGATTTGATATCGATAGTCCTACTCCGATGGCAAGGATAGGACGGCTATCCCTAACGTGGGTTGTATGTTGGACTCCATGTAGCTCACATGGTTTATGTCGGTTATAGGATCTCCCATAGTGTGTGTGTTTCCTTGTATCTATGGTGAATGGTGAAGTGATTTGAAAGTGAATTGTGAAAGTTATTCTTTTGAAAGGTTTAAATGATATTACATTATGAGAATTGATATTCTTGATGAACTGAAAGTGATTGACAAATTATATGATGACTCACATGTGTTATTGTACTTATTTCATCCTCTCATAATTATGATAATTTTCTTTGGGCTATGTAAGTCTTTCATACATCCTGCATATTTTTTATAAATATTTATGATGATGATGTTTATAAAACTGCATACACCCCCATATACTCGGCTCCTTTCCATGGTACTGACCCACATCCGAAGATGTGGGTCAGTACCA